>NC_142930.1:98704336-98791836 GCF_046866305.1 Octopus bimaculoides | reverse complement strand
AGCGTTAAACTAATACATCCTTTTGTTGTTTACACCACCTGTCCTCGTCTGTTGTTTTTTTCATAAATTCTCCCATATATATATATATATATATATATATATATATATATATATATATATTAGATAAAGATAGCCATGGCCTGTCTATGGGGTTACCCTGAGTTTCACGTCCACCAAGCGCTTAGCTTTATGGTGTATCTTCAAACCCTATATGCGTGTGTGTGTACACATGCACATCCACCTACCCAAGTATAATATGGGTGCATCTGCATCTCCACTTACCCAGCCCTCCCCAACGTTCTATCTCTCAATTGTTGTTCCTCATTAACCTCTCTGACATTATGTTTTCAGTTTCCCTCCTATTACTCTTTTCTCTCAAATTGTCTTTGTTAGTCTCTCCCCTACCACTTAGTCTCTACAGTAATCCTATGTAACTCCAATATGAAATGACTCAGATCTGACAAACCATCAACTTGTGCTGGCCTGGCAAACAGACTGATCCACTCTCATCACTGGGTTCTCCTACCGATAGAGAGATAGATGGATGGATGGACAGAGGGACTAGTGGGTGGATGAATCGAAAGTTGGGTGGGTGAGTGGATGGATGGCCAGATGGATGAGCAGATAATAATGAAGTCATTATTTTAAAACAAGCTTAAGAATAACAGAGCCTTAATGAATGAGAATAGAGTCATATATAGGGTAAAGATCAAGTTAACGATGCTGTCAAGTTTCATGTTTTGGTTTGTTCAACCTATGAAGCAAGCTTTGCTTGTTAGTGATTTTTATCTAAGATGGAAAGCCTCATCTAAAAGACAAGTGTGTATATGATGAGATTTACATCTGTTAAAAACATTACAATGAAAGGAATTTTGATTTCATTCAAGATTGCTAAATAAATTAAAGGTAAAAGGTCAACAAATCAAATATAAATGTCAGCAGATGGGTTGGTGAAAAAAAAAAAGAAAAGGTTAGAGAAGAAAGAAAGAAAAGAAATAGACATAAAAAGAAGAAGAATGTTAATTGGATATAGGTCAGTATTCAGTCTAGAAAGAATGGATACTTTGGCATAATTCTGGGAGCTAATAAATGATCTGAGTTAAGAATGTTTTTATATTAAAGAATGTTAATAATGTACCAATACAATCTATGTGAAAATTTTTTTAAATTTTTTATATAAGGCGTAGGAGGGGCTGTGTGGTAAGTAACTTGCTAACGAACCACATGGTTCCGGGTTCAGTCCCACTGCATGGCACCTTGGGCAAGTGTCTTCTACTATAGCCTCGGGCTGACCAAAGCCTTGTGAGTGGATTTGGTAAATGGAAACTGAAAGAAGCCCATCGTATATATGAATATATATATATGTATGTGTGTGTTTGTGTTTGTGTCTGTCCCCCCAACATCGCTTGACAACCGATAGAATAAGTACTAGGCTTACAAAGAATAAGTCCTGGGGTCGATTTGCTTGACTAAATGCGGTGCTCCAGCATGGCCACAGTCAAATGACTGAAACCGGTAAAAGAATAAAAGAGTAAAGTGGTGCTCTAGCCTGACCACAGCCGCATGGCTGAAACATATAAAGGAATAAATATGTGTTTGAGGATGTAAATTTCTAAAATAATTTTTAAATTTATGCCAGTAGAAGAAAAAAAATTACTATAAATTCATATTCATAGGTTCTCCATAAAAATCGTGTGAGTACATGACTTATTGTTCAACGGTGTTGCACTCATGATCTGTGGTTTCAGTTCCTGGATTAGGTGATGTCTTATGTTCTTGAGCAAAACTCTTCATTACATGTTGCTCCAGTTCACTCTGCTGGCACAGATGAGCAACGTTGAGATGGGCTGGCATCTCATCTAGGGGATGTAGGAAGGCTCATTTTTATGTCAAGGCCCCTCCCCACTCAATCTCTCCATAACAACAAGCCTTTCTCCAACAACTCATCTTCCTGACACCATACTCTCTTCATTCATGTTTGTCACTCACAGAATTCCACCCTCCATCTCCCCCTTCACCCTTTGCACTTTTGCAAACTTATCTGCACGTGATCTCTCCCTGACAAGTCATTCTCCCCTACAACTCATCTTCTAAACCCTCTCACTCCTCTTGTGTTCATTCACTGCATTCCATTCCCCACAACTTCCCACTCCATTCTCACTCTTGGAGGCTTATCTGCCCACTCACCCCATCCAATCCTCTGTACCACTTCACTTATATAAACACCCCCTATAGTTTGAGGGTATGCTCTGAGACATGATTTTCACCATCTTTCTCCTCTCTCAAATGGAGTAGCCATGTATCTCCCCTTCAGCAAGATATCTGCTTCTGTCCCTAGAAACCATGCCAATGCAGACAGTACAGCTTGGTGCAGTCATTTGGCTCACCAATTGCTGTCAAACTGTCCAATCCATGCCAGCACAGAAAGTAGACATCTCTCTCTCTCTCTCTCTCTCTCTCTCTCTCTCTCTCTCTCCCTCTCTCTCTCTTTCTCTCTCTCTCCCTCTCTCTCTCTCTCCCTCTCTCTCTCTCTCTCTCTCTCTCTCTCTCACACACACACACACACATGTATGTACTTGGGTGAGTAGAAAAATGAAAGAAAGAATCACTCAACACATCTAGTTGGAGTTACATATATTATTATTTAAAACAGTTTGCCTTGGCCCCATGGGACTTAAAGTTTTGTAGGTTTCTAATAGAAATCTAGCTCATTCCACTCACTTAACTGAATGGGGATGATGCAGGAAGTCCATTGGTCAGTGCAGGTCAAATGATGTTGTTAGAAGTAAGATCAACATTTCTGTGACACCGGATGCATTAAAACGAAGAATGTCTTTGATCATGTGGCTGAATAGGAAACTGGTATCACTTTTGTGTGTGGCTAGTCCTTGTAGGGACCTGCGGGTGAGGGTGTGTGTGAGTAAGCCAGATATACGAGTGTGTAGATATGGGTGTCTGATGCCTATGCATGTGTATCTGTTTGTGTGTGTGTGTGGAGAGGTGTATGTGGGGTGTGCATGTGTATAAGCTGACGTGTAGGCAAGGGCCACTGGGCTGATCAACTGATTCCATGCTATCAAGAATAGGTTGGCTTGTAGATCACAGAGTTTGACATAGTCAACTTCTACCCTTCTATATCAAAACCTGTTGTCCTAAAGGTCCTTATAAATTAAAGGTATATGTTTCTGTTCAAAGAGCAGACAATTGAGTTGATCAAGCAATTGAATCCTCACCATCGAAACCCATTTGTATACACACACACACACACACACACACACACACACACACCCATGCCCCATACACATGCATAATCTTTTTTTGTCCTCTTGTTATGTCAAATATTTTTTTTCTTTCTTGGATTAAAATGATAGTATATTAAAACTAATTACTCTGCCAGTCATTTCTGACTTCCTCCTCACTCCTTCTCCTACCAAATAACCAACCAATCAAACCTCCCTTACCAACCCTTCATCTCCTTATGCTCAATCTCTGATCTCCTATAGTTTGTAGTAAGAGTTGATATTATAACAGCAGTTGTTAATGTGGTGAGCTGGCAGAATCTTTAGCATGCTAGGCAAAATCTTAGCAGCATTTTGTCCATCCTTACATTCTGAGTTCAAATTCTTATTTCTTTATTGCCCACAAGGGGCTAAACATAGAGGGGACAAACAAGCATAGACAAAGGGACTAAGTCGATTACATCGACCCCAGTGCGTAACTGGTACTTAATTTATCAACCCCAAAAGAATGAAAGGCAAGGTCGACCTCGGCGGAATTTGAACTCAGAACGTAATGGCAGACGAAATACTGCTAAGCATTTCGCCCGGCGTGCTAACGTTTCTGCCAACTCGCCGCCTTTCAAATTCTGAGTTCAAATTCTGGTAAAGTTGATTTTGTTCATCATTTCAGAGTTGATAAAATAAGTACTGATTGAACACTGGGGTTGATGGAATCAATTTATTCCCTCCTCTGAAATTGCTGACCTTGTACCAAAATTTGAAACCATTATAGTAGCAGTTGTTGCCATTGTAGCTATCTAAGTTGTACCTGTTGTTGTACAGGCATATGGCTTTGTGGTTAGGGCATTCTGCTTACGATCATAACGCTGTGAGTTCAATTCCCGGTGGTGCATTGTGTCCCTGAGCAAGACACTTTATTTCACATTGCTCCAATCCACTCAGCTGGCAAAAATGAGTAGTACCTGTATTACTGAATCTCCCTGAGAACTACATTAAGGGTACACATGCCTGTGGAGTGCTCAGCCACTTGCATGTTAATTTCATGAGCAAGCTGTTTCATTGATTGTATCTCCTGGGACCCTCGTCATCGTAACTGACAGAGTGCTCCTTTTCCCTGTTATCGTAGATACTGTAGTAAGCACATTATTGTTGATACTGCTGTTGCTACAATTGTTATTATCTAACCTCAGGTCAGTGTCTATCAAACAGATCTGTGATTAAAGACATTCTAGCCATGACTTCCCAATATTTATCCTATGTGTAGGGAACTTAGGAACTCATTATCCAATGTTTCCTTTCCTAGGACAGTGAGGTGAGATTTAAGGTAAATTTGACTGTTATTTCTGCCAGAGCCGATGGGCTGGCCCCTATGCAGATAACCCGTAGAATACACCATTTGGAGCGTGGCCATTGATCGTTACCAACGTCGCCTCCCTGGCACTTGTGCCAGTGGCACGTGAAAAGACATTCGAGCAAGATCGTTGCCAGTGCCGATGGACTGGTTCCTGTGCAGGTGGCACATAAAACACATCATTTCGAGCGTGGCCATCGCCAGTTTCGCTTGACAGGCCCTCGTGCCGGTGGCACATAAAACACCCACTACACTCTCGGAGTGGTTGGCATTAGGAAGGGCATCGAGCTGTAGAAACTCTGCCAAATCAGATTGGAGCCTGGTGTCGCCTCCTGGTCCACCAGTCCTCAGTTAAATCGTCCAACCCATGCTAGCATGGAAAGCGGACGTTAAACAATGATGATGATGATGATTTCCAGCTGATTAAGGAATTTTTATACTCTTTATTGTAGGTATTGTTTTTGGTTTTTTTGTTTGGTATAATTTTAGTTGTAGTAGTAGTAGTTGCAGATTTTTGTTGTTCTAATTCTCGTTGCTGCTGCTATTGCTACTGATACTAATGCTCTCTTTTTATTTCTAATGTAACCATTAATGTCGCAACTGCTACTACTGTCGCTGTGGCTGTGTAAATCAGCACTTCAGCTTTTAAAAAAATGAAAAAAAAAATAGAATATTGACAAGTAGGATAAAGAGGAGAAGGGGATAGAAAGAGATTTGTCAATTTCCTCTGAGAAAGTAGGTTTCTTCAGAAAGTGTGTCTCAGTTGAAATTGGGTGATCACAAGCAAACGAGTGTTCAGTGCTAAATAGTTCAATGCTACAGATACTTGTCAGCTGCAATGACAACATTACTTCAATATCAGTTCAAGCTCTGGAGATTGACAAGCACTCTTGGATGATTTGTATATTTAGGTGCACATGTGAACCTGCAGGTATCAAGCACACATCATGCATGCAAATTAGGTGTGTGTGTATGTGTGTGTGTGTGTGTGTGTGTGTGCATGCACATGTGTTTCTATATGCATGCACATATGTATGTATCTTTATATAGATATATGCATGCATACATGCATGTATGTATCAATATATGTATGTTTGTATATATGTATTATGTATGTATGCATATATGTATATATGTATGTAATGAAATAGTCGATGAAAGGTAATGACAGTGAAAGACATCAGCTGTCTTTTATTTCATTAAGAAAATTAGGTTGATCATGACAGATGAAAACAAAAGATTTCAGTATATAGCACAATCTGAAAACAGCAAGAGCTCTATGGAAATGTCCGTTGTCATAACTATGTGGCAGAGTTCATATTCACACAAAAGTTCATTATAAAATTAATATGAATAGGGAATATTTCAAACGATATCAAAAGATTTCTATCTTGTGTGAGTCTGTGGGAATATGTATATGTGTATGTGAGAGTGTGTTCTTTTCTGCCTCCAGCTGACAACATGTTATTAGAGTGACATCAGACTTCTCATACTGTATAGAAAATGAGTGTATGAGTGAATGTCTTTTTCAATTGTACAGTTTGGTATAGTGCTGTGCTACACTGTGACAATCTCTATTAACCCTCTAGTATTTAAACCAGCCATATCTGGCCAAAATAATCAACCTGTTTTATTTTCAAACTGGCCAGATCCAACCTCTCACACTTACCCTGCAATATTATTCTAAAACTAAACAATCACATCATTGAAATCTTGAAGCTACAAGATAATGCATGATTAATTCAAAACAATGTAATTAATTAAGCGTTACATTCAACAGAGAGAGCTGAATGCTAAAGAGTTAAACGTGTGAATATGCAGCATTTTATACTGAAGAGTTCGCTCAAGATTGTATATATGCAAAAGCTAACTACTGAATAGTAGTGATTTGGCTCATGAAAAAGAACAGACTCTGCTCTGTCCATGTGAAAGAGGTACAAGGAAATTTAAGTAAAAGATATATACCATGAAAGGCATTGATAAAAGAAACTGTGTTATTGCATATGTACATGTATGTATGCATGCATGTGTCTATATTTGTTTGCATGCATATACATGTATAACTACATGCACACAGAAATTTTCTGTTATATCCCATGTTGTGAAGAATAGCATCGTTAGTTATAAGTTTCATGTGGCTAGGAAGGAAGCAACTATAATAGTGTAAATTATAATTGAACTGGAAACAGCTATGACATTATAGGCTATACCAGAAAACAGTTGATCAAAGTACTGTGCCTCTGATATGAACCCAGAATCACATTGTTGTGAAGCATTCTGTCTAACCAGACTGCCATGCACACACACACACACACACACGTGCACAAGCACACATGTGCACACACACAGACATATACATGCAAGCACACACACATGCATGCACACATGCACACACACACACACACACACACACACACTTGTTCATGCAGTATTTCAAAAATCCCTTTAACATATCCAAACCATCTGATTTCATGCTCAGTCCCTCAGTCCTTTTGTATTGCACCTTGGACAATGTCTTTATTAGAGCCCCAGTAGACTCAAACTGAGAGAAGCTTGTTGTGTACTGTAAACAATGAGTATCAGAACAATGACATGCATATTCATTCTTAATATGTTCCAGCAAATTGAAACCTAAATATGCTAACTGTTGTATATCATCAGTGGAGAATACCCTTTCCTTTAAGACAAACGTGTGTTCATAACACACTCAATTCATTAGGAAAAGAGGCCATTGGGACACCAGATGTTTCAACCTTGTTGAATCTCATCAGCTAAAGCTACCTCAGACTAATAAATCTAACAAGAATTTTTGGCTCTTGTTCTGTTTCTTGCTGTTTACCCTGCACATGACAAAATTATAATCAGCTGTCAAATATCAGCAAAGATCAGCAAATGATTTTGTCTGCTGAACTGATAAACAAAGCCCAAAACTCATGTTTGATTTTTTAGTCTGGGATAGCTTTGGCTGAGGAGACACAACAAGGTCAAAACACCAAATATCCCAAATACCCCTTACCCAAATGAATCAAGTATGTTATGAATGTGCACTCATTTTACAGAAGTTGTTCTCCAATGAAATCCAACAGTAGTTAGCATATTCATGATTGAATCTGCTGGAACATATTAAGAATGAATACGTGATTGTTTTTCAAAATTTGATGTTCCTCTTTTAGTGCCAGATAAATACCTTGTCATTAGAAACATCAAGTAACAGTCATCTTTTGATGACACTGGGAGATAAAATGGTAGGAAGAGGCAGCAGAAAGCCTTAGTAAAATTGAGAGTCTGAGTTAAGAGTGAGAGAGTAAGCATTGTAATTATCATACCCTGAAAGTGCAGATAACATAAATACCCAGCACTCTATTGGCTATGATGACAATGATTCCAGTTGATCTGATCAATGGAACAGCCTGCTTATGGAATTAATGTGCAAGTGGCTGAGCACTCCACAGACATGAGTACCCTTAATGTTGTTCTCGGGGAGATTCAGTGTGATACAGAATGTGTCAAGGCTGGTCCTTTGAATTACAGGTACTACTAATTTTTGCCAGCTGAATGGACTACGATAACATGGAATAAAGTGTCTTGATCAGGGACACAATGTGCCACCAGGAATTGAACTCATGACCTTACGATCATGAGCCAAATATCCTAACCAGTAAGCCACATGCTAGAATATTACGCGTATAAATTTTTTCAGTGTTTGATATGTCAACAATACTGCAGAAGGAAAAAATAAAGAACAAAGTCTAGTTGGCTAAATATTTGATATTTTTCTGGACCAACAAATTAAAGTATCACAGAAGTGATGAGTTGAATTTTTAGCTTATATAAGGAAAATATAATGCAAAAGAAAACTTTGTAAATATTTGTAAATATTTGTAAAATCTCATGCTGTATTATCATATTATGATGATATCATTGTAATTAATAGTTAAATAATATCATTTTTATTGATTACATATTTATTGCAAAGAAGAAATTTATTTTATTTTGAATTTTAGAAACCTTACCATTTTCAAAATTAAAGATGAATTTCATTATTTGTATAATCTCCATGAAATTTGATACAAGTAAAATTATAATTAGTAACTTTACTTGATATTACTGAGTCATATAAGCATATACCTATGTTAAAGCATTGTCATATGATGAGTTAACACTCTACAAATGATATTGCTTGTTGGTTGCTTGGTAATGCTAAAAATATCATATTACGATATGTAGAATTAATGTATTATATCCAGTATCAATAAATAAATAAGCAGTAGTATTTATTTAGTTTAATCTATTTTAATTTATAAATATATTTATATTTTGAAAACTAGTTTTCATTTCATTGTTTTGAATGTGCACAATTTAAAATCATAATTATTGTAATCACCTCATTTTACACAAAAGTATATTCCCTTAACTACCCATCATGACAGATATATATCATTGTTGTTGACTTGTTGTTATCCACTGTGACAGTGGCAGTGGTGTCATCATCACCATCATCTCACTTTTGCATCCACTTTTTCATGCTTGCTAGGGCTAGATGGAATTTGTTAAGGCGACTTTTCTATAGCGAGACCCCCGTCCTGTTTCCAAGCAAGGTAATATTTCCCCATGATTAGACACGCTTACTCAGAAGACTAGAAACAAATGACACCACTTGCATAACAGTGACACTCTTTTACATTTGTTATTTATTATTATTTTTTAAAAATCGTGGTAGAGGCTTTGGTCTCGGGACCACTCATGTCTAGAAACTGCGGTTGGGGGTAAGCAAGGGTATGCTCCCTGTAGAAAATCCAGCTCCAAAAAAGCCTCGTGATAGCAAAGGAGAATGGGCACCAGCCAGCCCAAAGGTTGGGGTGGGCTGCACCTGCTTATCTTGGTTGCTATGGCATTGAGATAGATCCGGCCACCTGCTACTAACAGGGACAATACCCAGATTTAAAACACTGGATGATAACGATGATGATGTGATATCAAGATAAGGAAGCACACAAACAAACACATGAGCTTCTTTCACACACATGAGCTCCTTTCAGTTTTTGTTGACTAAATCCACTTTGTCAGTGCAGGACTACAGTAAAAAACACACTTTCCCAAGGAGCCATGCAGTTGGACTCAACATAAAAACACATGGCTGTGAAGCAAAGTTCTTAAACACATAGCCACAATTACATATAATCAGTATTGAAAATTAGTTTTGTGAATTAGGAATATGAGAAGGCTACGTCCAGGGCATGCACATGGGATTAGAGTGGATCCATCAGGAATGAGCAAAGTTTATTTTTGGTCTTTAAATTTAGCATTAAATATGCATGGTCATATCATATGAAGTTAATAATCATAACAGATTATAGTTCTGGTGAAGATGCAGGCTAAATAATTCTCTATATTATATATAAGCAACATTACAAGCAGGTTCAAAACTTCACAAATTATAATCACAAAGATCAACAATTAGTGCTCTCAATGATGAGTGGGCAAAATCACAACAATTGGTTTGTTGAGATATTGAAGTTATGACCATTTCTGAATTTAAAAATTCTGAATTTAGTGATAAAATATTGGCACCTCTTCAAAAATATTGGTGCTATTGGACAAAAGTGTACCAAATTAAATACAAAACACTTTCATTGTCAAATACTTTCAATCTTTGAATTCTTTCTTTATAGAACTTGTTTACTCTTTTTGAATATAAATATATGTACTGAAGTGTCAATTGTTTATGTCCACTTTATAGCAATGAATCTATTTGAAATTAAATTGTAAAATAATCTATACAGAATTGCAAATCAATGGCTATAGAACAAATTAGTTTTATATTTCAAAAAGAAATGAGCATTATATTTTTACTTTAAGAACAGCAAATCTGTAATATAAATACACAATTACAGGACATATAATCACATTTAGTAACAACAACAACAATAATCATCATCATCATTTAACGTCCATTTTCCATATTGGCATGAGTTGGACGATTTGACTGAGGTCTGGAGAGCCAGCAGCTGCACCAGGCCCCAAATTGATCTGACAATGCTTTTACAGCTGGATGCCCTTCTTAATGCCAACCACTCCGAGAGTGTAGTCGTTGCTTTTTACATGCCACCGGCACAGGAGTCAGTCAGGTGGGCCTGGTATCAAACACGTTCAGATAATGCTTTTTACGTGCCACCAGTTTGAAAATAAAACAGTGGGTACTGGCATCAGCCATGTTCGGATGGTACTTTTTACGTGCCACGGCACGAGAGCCAGTCAGTGAGTACTGGCATCGGACACATTCAGATGGTGCTTTTTACATGCCACCGGCATGGGAGCCAGTCAGGTGGACCTAGCATCGACTGTGTTCAGATGGTGCTTTTAACGTGCCACCAGCATGGGAGCCAGTCAGGGGGCCTGGCCACAGCTATGATATTGGTTTTACTTGACCCAACAGGTCTTCTCAAGCATATCATATTGCCTGAAACATCAGAGGTACTTTTATCTGGGCCAGACATGCGTAGTTGTGATCTTACATAACACATGGCCTTACCAGTGTAGTCATCTCTCTTGCACAACACATTTGATGCTTCTTATGCCCAACTTTTCTCTCAGGATACTTACACTCTAATGTGTATGCACACTGACATTACACATCCAGTAGATCATACTAGTTTCATTTCTCTCAAGCATGTCCTCAACAGTCATGGTCCATGTTTCACTGCCGTGTAGCATGGCAGTTCACACACATGCATCATACAGTCTACTTTTCACCTTGAGCAGGAGGTTTTAGTTGCCAGCAGAGGTAGGAGCTCTTTGAACTTTACCCAAGCTATTCTTATTCTAGCCACTACACTCTCAGAGCAACCACCCTCACTACAGACTTGGTCGCCTAAGTAGTGGAAGCTATTAACTACTTCTAGTTTCTAGCCTTGGCATCTGATGGAATCTGTTTTCTGTATGTCTTCAGTGTTTATTGCCCCTGTGCATTTGCCAAACACATAAACTATTTTCCTGGATAAACTTCCTTTGATGTTGTTGCACCTTTTATGTGTTCATAGCTTACTCCGGGTACATCGTATGGAGTTTCTACCCACACCTTTCCTACAGATCAAGCAGGGCCATCTACTTGAAGGACAGACGTTAAACGATGATGATGATGAACGTAAAGACAGATGAAATGCTGCTAAGCATTTTGCCCAGCATGCTAGCAATTCTGACAGCTCTCCTTTCTAATAAAGGTACAAGGCCTAAAATTTGTGGGGAGGAGACTAGTCAATTACATCGACCCCCAGTGTTTCACTGGTACTTAATTTATTGACACTGAAAGGACGAAAGGCAAAGTTGACCTCAGCAGAATTTGAACTCAAAACATAGCAATTGGCAAAATACCACTAAACATTTTGTCCAGCATGCTAACGATTCCACCAGCTCATCACCTAAATAATAATGATGATTATAATAATCCTTTCTACTATAGGCACAAAGCCTGAAATTTGTGGGGAGGGGTAAGTCAGTTACATCAACTTTAGTGCTCAACTGGCTTGCTGCCTTAATAATAATAATAATAATAATAACAATAATAATGTATTCATTATGCTCACTTGTTTCATTGCACCATCTCCATTCAAATTGTCCAAGTCATTATCAAATAGTTCTTCTTATGTACCATCTGTCCACCTTCACTTTGGCATGAAACGAAAAGGACTCAGTACATTGTGTTGGTGCTGGAAGATTTACAAGGTTGATAAAATTCTTATTTTAGTCATTATTGTGATAATAACTATATGTATGTTTATAAATAAAAGAAATTATTCAGGAATGATAAAACTATTTAAGGAAGAAATGTTTTCCAATAATGAAAGCATTACATTATTTGATGTTTTAATTTCCATTATCACTGATATTTTAATTAAATTTGATTTTTATACTAATAAAATATTAAGAAGCATAACTATCTGTATTTCTTTTCATTTAATTCTGAATTTACCCATATCTTATTATTACTTATTACTGAAATATTTTGTTGAAAACTGGCAATAGTCTTTGCCAGTAGAATTCTTAAAATATAAAACTCAGAAGAAAGGACAGCCTTGAGGAATGTAGGACATAATGCTTCATCTATTTTGTTGTTTGAGTGAAAATGAGATGATGAGGGAAGTAAAACTGAAGTTGATGGTTTAGCCATGTTGCGATATGTGTTTCTGGTATACTGGGGATAATGTAAATGAAATCTCTTGATAAGGCAGTAATGAACAACACACATGGAAAGAGGATAAAATACTAAAAATAGGCAACTGATCACATTGCAGCTTTATACTCAAGTGTGTTTATGACTCGTTAATGGTATCCGCTATAGCTGTTGTTTACATTTGTTTTTGATGATAAAAAAAAAATGACTTTGCTGTGAAATGAGCATGTTACAAAACCAGCATTTCATCTTGTAAACAGGCAAGGCCTAGACTCTTTGCAGTTGAGGAAATTATTGATGATATTTATTCTTCAGTTGAAGAGTTTACACTTCACAGGCAATGAAAGTGATCTGGACAATGACAATCAAACTGGTGTAAGTGATGAGGAAAGTAGCAATTCATGTGAACAAATACTGTAGTTGAAAGTTAAGCTTATTATTGTTATTTTCCTGAACTTTTCTGTGGTTTTGTCTGTTAGTTTGCCTGCTATCATTACTCTTGAGCTGTGTATGCAACTGTTTATTTTCTAGCTCAGGAACCCAGGTGGGGTGGTAAAGTCAATCATAGGGGTCCAGGTCTGAGAGGGTTAATGTAATAGGAAGATAGATACTTAAACAAGAAGGATAGTGTGAAAGAGTGAGAAACTAAAGAGATGAAGTGAATAAAATAAGGGATAAATTAGTTATTATGAAAGGTAGACAGGTACAATATCTTAAATAATAACATATAATAACATAGCTATGATGACAGATCAAAGTAGTAAGGTTGGTGAGAACAATACCTTAAAGAACTATATTTACAAATATAGTGGCAGATTAAAGTGCAGTGCTTAAAGACAGGAAAGCAAGAGAATAAAAACAATGCATCAAGAGTTGTGATAACAGATTTAAAGTATTGTGGGTCAGATTCAAAGCAACTGAAAGTGCAGTGAGAATATATATACAAGCACAATTATACTAACACACACAAACATTTATACAAGAATTGATAATTATACAGCTACATATACACATTTATATACATTTTCTCACACTTTTCACTTCAAAACCTGAAAAGAAAAAAACTGGCTTGTCAGTACATGTTGACATAGTCATATTAATTGAAGTAAAAAAAGTAATCAGCTTGAACTTACTGTTTAGTTTGCAGTCTGGGTGTTAGAAACAAAGTATTTTGTTTGTCAAATTAGAAAAATTCTACAGCATTAACAACATGAAAGTCTCTGAACTGGCTGGAAAACTAAAACAAATTATTGGTTAAGTTCCTTTATTATTGTGTAATTATTATTTGGGTTTTTTTTTTCTAAATTGTCAAAGAAAGTACATTGTTTCTAACAAGCATGCTTTGAACTAGAGAATAAGTTCAAAGAAGGAAGCTTTTTAAATATGAAAGAAAATTCTCTTAATAGCAAAAATATTTACAAGAAAAATATCTGCCTTGAACATTTATGACAAGTTCAGTAATATGTGTATATATATATGTGTATATATATATACACACACATAAATACACATTGTTTATTTTTATGATGAGTTATAATAAAATCAGTTTTACATTAAACTGAAGGATTACTCAGTGCTTTTTGTAGAGTGCATATTTATTATTCTTTAACAAGAATAGTACTGATAGTGACAGTTTTGCCCTGCTAAGCCATCATCAGACTGTCCAATAATGCTTTGCAGGCTGATACTTCATAGTCACTGTCAATACTATTCTTTATGTTTGTCTGTCTGTCTCTCTATATAATATATATATATATATATATATATATATATATATATATATATATATAGCAATATCAAAGGAAGGCTAACTGGGAAGATAGTTTTTCTATGTGGCAAATGCTTAGGTGCTATAAACAATGAAAATGTGCAGAGAACAGCTTCTGTCACATTCCAGGGAGAAAAACTACAAGTAATTGATAGCTTCTAATTACCTAGGGGACCAAGTCAGTAGATGGGGTGAATGCTCTGAAAGGGTAGCTTCTAGAATAAGAATAGCCTGGGCAAAGTTCAGAGAGCTCCTACCTTTGCTGTGCCAAAGGACCTCTTGCTCAGAGTAAAAGGTAGACTGTATGACGCATGTGTACAAACAGCCATGACTACTGAGGACATGTGTAAGCTTGCAAAGAACGAAGCCAGTATGCTCTGCTGGATGTGTAATGTCAGTGTGCATACATGACAGAGTGTAAGCACTCTGAGAGAAAAGTTGGATTTACGAAGCATCAGATGTGGCGTGCAAGAGAGACGACTGTGCTGGTATAGTCATGTATTGCGAATGAATGAGGACAACTGTGTGAAAATGTGTCACATCCTAGCAGTTGACCTGGGATGAGGTGGTGAAGCACGATCTTCGAACATTGGTCCTTACCGAGGCAATGACTAATGACCGAGACCTTTGGAGATATGCTGTGCTTGAGAAGACCTGACAAAGCCAAGTGAGACCATAACCTGTGGCCTATACCAGTGGGTGTAACCAGCCCACTTATGAGTAGTGAAAACCTGTTGAGGCAAGTGAAATCAAAATCAAAATCGCTGATGTGGCCGAGGACAGTGCTGCCTGATGGGCACTTGAGCCAGTGGAACATTAAAAGCACCATCCGAGCGAGATTGTTGCCAGGGCTGCTGGTTGGTCCCATGCTGGTGGCATGTAAAAAGCACCATTCAAGCATGATCATTGCCAGCATCTCCTTGTTGGTAGATGTGCCAGTGGCACATGAAAAAACAACATTCAAGCGTGGTCGTTGCCAGTGCTGCTGGACTGGCTCCCATGCAGGTAGCACATAAAAAACACCTTTTGAGCATGGCCATTGCCAGAACCGCCTGAATGGTCCTCATTCCGGTGGCACATAAAAGCACCCACTACACTCTCGGAGCGGTTGGCGTTAGGAAGGGCATCCAGCTGTAGAAACTTTACCAGATCAGATTGGAGCCTGGTGCAGCCTTCTGGCTTGCCAGTCCTCAGTCAAACTGTCCAACTCATGCCACCAAGGAAAGTGAACATTAAACGATGATGATGATGATGATGTATGTGTGTATATATATATATATATATATATATATATATATATATATATATATATATATATATACATATAATTTTGGACTAGGATTTCAGTACATGTGCAGCTGTTTCTGGATTATTATTGGAGGAAATAACCATGATTCTATCTGTTTGAGGCTGTTTATGTCTTTTGTGGATACATTGCAAAACATGTTTTCTGAAGCAAATTCATAGAGGCTCCTTTCGTTATTTACTTTTGCTTGTGTGTGTAGAAATAGTAATATAGTTCCTACATCCCTACAGTTAACTTGACACAATTTACACACAGAAAGAAACCTGTTTAAAACAATTGACTTCTTCACCATACAATGGCGCCAATATTTATCACCATCATATTTATATCACTGTCATATTTTTGTGTGTGTGTATGTATGTGTTTATTGCTAGGAGTTTTATGGTGACATTTTGAGCTTCAGTGGATCAGTCGCATTATTGCAGGCCTAATGTATATAATCCCAGTCAAATGCAAAGGTTGTCATCAAGGATATGAACAGCAACTTCATCTAGAACGCTGCAGAGATTGGAAGATGGTGGACAGAGCATACCTGAGATTTATATAAGGGAAAGACAAACACTGATAGGAAAATCATTGACCTCATAGAGCAGAGGCTAACTTAAAAGAACATAATGATGCCAACAGTGGGCAAAGTCATAAGAGCCTTTCACTAACTCAGAGAAAGCTTAGCAGCAGATGAAAAGTGGCAGACTGAGTTGTCAGTGATTTAAAATCTCTTATCAATATGATGGAAGATAATGTATCTCAAGATTTTAAGAATGTGACTATACTGCACAAAAGGGAGGCACACATGACAGTAAAAGCTATCATGGAATGGTATTCCTACAGGCAGTTCATAAGATTCTCACCAGAATTATATTCTCTCCACCAGAGTTTCAAACTGTTTTTTTAACTATCAGTTCCTTTCTTTTGTTAGCAATTTTTCAATACCTTCTGGCTACAGTTCAATAAAAATTAAATACAACTCATGTGCATATTCATATATGAGCACACAAAAGTCATGCGGTGACCTAATGCTACACTGATAGAGGCCATTACTATTGTATCTAAGGAAATACTCATAATTATGACAATATCTTTTAAATTAAATTATATTTTAGTTTATTGTTTTATATGGTTTACCATTTCCATCATCATCCACATCATTTTAATGCCCGCTTTTCCACACTTGCATGGGTCAGATGTGAGAATATTGAAGCAGCATTTTATTTATTTACTTAATCACATTTTGAAGTTTATCATTATTGTTGATGTTGTTGTTGTGACTGTGTCTAACAAGCAGTTTGTCATAATATTACTAATAGTTTTACTTTAAAAGTTAATATTTAAATTAGAAACAAAGACTGAAAGACAAAAAGCAAAAAAAAAAACAAAACTGTATAAATATTATCATCATCATCATCATCGTTTAACATCCGCTTTCCATGCTAGCATGGGTTGGACGATTTGACTGAGGACTGGTGAACCAGATGGCTACACCAGGCTCCAATCTGATTTGGCAGAGTTTCTACAGCTGGATGCCCTTTCTAACACCAACCACTCCGAGAGTGTAGTGGGTGCTTTTACGTGCCATCTCCTATGCTCCCTTCAAATCCAGTATTAATAGAAAATTTTCCATCAACCCCCAATTGCAGCCATGCACTAAACTGATAATCATCACAGAAAGAACTACAATTTACCTGAACTGGAATGTAGCTTTCAATCTGGAAGACACGCCATATCTTCACCATGTGATATTTAAATATGAGAAATGTCAAATGCTTAATGCACCACCCTACTTCATTCTCATCAACCGTACAAAGGTATTTGGCTCCATAAATCTGTGATATTGAAGATGGTAACATTTGCAATGCTTAATATGCTAACAATACTGCAACATAGTGGAGGCGCAATGGCCTAGTGGTTAGGGCAGCGGACTCGCGGTCATAGGATCATGGTTTTGATTCCCAGACTGGGCATTGTGAGTGTTTATTGAGCAAAAACACCTAAAGCTCCATGAGGCTCCGGCAGGGGATGGTGGCGAACCCTGCTGTACTCTTTCACCACAACTTTCTCTCATTCTTACTTCCTGTTTCTGTTGTGCCTGTGGTTCAAAGGGTCAGCCTTGTCACACTGTGTCACACTGAATATCTCTGAGAACTACGTTATGGGTACACGTGTCTGTGGAGTGCTCAGCCACTTGCAAGTTAATTTCATGAGCAGGCTGTTCCGTTGATCGGATCAACTGGAACCCTTGACGTCGTAAGCGACAGAGTGCCAACAACAACAACTGCAACATAATAAAGCAACAAACCCCATTTTAATGTATTAGTCGGGCACTAATACTTTCCAGATACTGGAGTGAAACAGAGATGTTTATCGTATCTGTCTTCTTGTGCTTCAGCATTTATCAAGTTGCATGCTTGATGAATGGCTCAGGAGCACCCAAGAATGCCTCCATTTCATATTCCATACGGAGAGTAAGTTGATCAACAAAAGAAGACTAAGAAACAAATCAATGCTTTAAATGATTACAGTGTACAAATTGCTTTATGCTGATGATTTGACCATTGTTAGTCATTTGGAGGAGGGTCTGCAAGCATTTCAAACTGAATTTAACAGAGTGACAATCAGTTCTGGTCTTTTGATCTAATAGCAGACATTAGTTTAGGAAACACATTACAACATTAACTGTTATTATCAGTGGCTTTGTACTGCAATTCATCGAACATGACAAATACTTGGGAATTTACATCTCATACAGCATCTCAGTAGACAAGAAAATAGAATAGACTGGGCAGAGCTAATCTGACTTAATCACGATTCATTATAAAAATACATTTTTGACAATAAAGATCTCTCCATCAGAGTCAAACTGGCTGTGTACAAAATATGATAGCTATGATACCTGCTCTCACCATTGTTGTGTAACCTGTACTTTCTGCATAGTGTTACACTATGCAGGAAGTACAGAACACAACTTGAAACCTTCTGTTGAAGATGACTACAGTACGAACTAAAGAATGTTGATAACATAGGAACCAGAGCACAAATGAGATGGTTTGAACACTTTATGCTCATGTCTAATGCATGACTTCTGAAGGCAGTCTTTCAGTATAAGTGTGTGCATGTGTGTGTGTACGTGTGTGTGTGTGCATGTGTGTGTGTGTGTGTGTGTGTGTGTGTGTGTGTGTGTGTGTGATAGGTGTGATTCTATGTATATTGCTAGCAGAGGAATTGCTGCTATTTCCAGCTCACAGGTGTACCATTGACAAGGTCATGGAAGGCCAAAATCATGTGATCTAGTAGCCCCAGTGGCAGCAATGGTGATTGATTATATCCCACTAGCAATGTAGACAAGAGTGCTTATATGCACCACAAATCCATGGTAACTATCACAATATTCTGTGTTCTAACACAACACCACCTTTTATGTGGTGATAAATATTATCTTTTGTTAATGTTACTGCTTCTGTCAAAATTATGTGCGTGTGTGTGTGTGGGGGGGGGTGCAGGCATGTGGTTTAGTGGTTAGGGTGTTGTATCCATAATTGTAAGACTGGTTTCGATTCCTGGACCAGGTGACGTGTTGTATTCATGAGCAAAAATGTTCAATTTCTTGTTGCTCCAGTTCACTCAGATTGGCAAAAATGAATAATCTTGTGATGGATAAGAGTCATGTCTAGGGTGGAGGAAATATGCATGCCATAAGATGTAAGAAACTGACCTTATGAGTCTATGACTTGAGAAGGGCCCTTTGATCTTTTACTTCACTTATATACATATATACACATTTATATACATATATACATTTATATACATATATATATACATTTATATACATGTATATATAATATATAATATAATGAAATTATTGTATACAGTGCTGCATATATATGTATATATATGTGTGTGTATATGAAAGTATAAGTGAGTAATGTTATATACAGCTTATAGCATAAATTAAAAAATGCTGAGAGAAGGTTGAGAAGAAAAGTACAAATGAACTTGAAATTTGTTATTAGAGAAATATTCTTTTGTACTTTTCACATACCAACCAAATGGAACAGACATTTTGATATCAACAGTAAATTTTTGGTTTTGTTTGTATGGGTGTATTATCATATTTGTCTATATACATATTTTCTTAGAACTCATATCAGTGTTTTTTTTGGTCTAAAAAAGAATATTTTAGGCTACAAAAAAGGAAATATCTTGCTTCTTCATAAAGCTAGTTTTGTTGGGTAACATGCTTTAGAAGTGTATAGATATTGTTGAATGGAGAAGTCAAGAAATTTCGTCATAAATCAAGTGTTTTAGTAAGTCACCATTTTGTGTAATGATGTATATAATATAATTTTTAAAAAAATATAACTAAATGCTTCATAAATTTTTATACCACTTACTCATCAAAACTTCCTGGATTTCTTGAAATTTTAAAATCTATAAATTACCATGATGCTAAACAGAATTTTTGCTTTTGTTATTTTTCAGGTCAAGATCTAATTAGTTGGATGATGAGAAATTTAGATGTGGACGATCAAGGTATGCATCTTATTTCTTTCTTTACAGTAAAGTCATTTAAGATATATTTATTGAACTAGATTTTTTCATGTACACTAATAAGAATGAGTATAAAAGCTATAACTTTTCAAGTAAATGATATAGCTAATGAAAAGTTTAAGAACCAGTGATTTAAAAAAAAAATAACTTCACCATTCAAATTGATAACTTTTGTCTGTGTATAGTCTTGACTTCTAGATATAAAAGAAGATTTGGATTCCTAGATATGAAAACAGTTTTCCACAAAGAAGCTTTTGAATTTGTGAAAATATCAGCTACTTGTCGGGACTTAGATTTTGGTTTGCTCTATTCAAAGAGAATGAATGTCTTCTTTTCATGATAAAATTCTAGCTATGCTGAGGCTATGGAATTTTTAAGGTAGCTTACTGCTTAGTGATACTGTGTGTAATCTAATGTAGATAATTCTTGCATCTGGGAAGGATTCATATGGATTGTGAACACAATAAATTTCTTTCAGATAAATAACATTAGTAGATAATTAATTTCTGTATGTAAGTGAATATATATATTTATAACTACATATGCACATATTGCTGGCTCCAATCCAACTTCATATAAAATATCCAGCTTCACTTAAGTCTTTCCATGTTGTTCTATTCACTTTGTATTTCCTTTTCATTCTTTCTCAACTTTCAACATTTCAAGCTGAATATCAGATATCATTCTCAAAATACTCTGGAGAATTCTATGCACAAACCTTCCTCATTCCAGCTTGCTCATAGCCAACATCTGTAAACTGATGTCTTCGGTATCTGATCAGTATCCTGTATGTTAACAGCTTGTATTCCATTAGAATTTATTGCTAATTATTATTAAATAGGAAGCTGGGTTGTATCTCTTAAGATAATATTTCTACAATCATATCAATAGATCTCGCTTAAAAAGCAAAACTCCATTTTTGTCATTAAGGCATCTATAGATTGATGGATGATGTATTACAATTATTGGCAGAAACAGAAGAGTACCAGGAAAAATAAATACCTTGCAGTATTTAGTTGCATTCCTTTTGTGTCTGGGTTCAAATTCTATATCAGAATTGATTTTACCTATCATCCTTTCAATGCTAATAAAATAAGTACTGTACTAGTGATAAAATGAGGTTGGTTCCAGTCAGGTATACTCTTCACTACACATACTGGCTTTGTGCCAAAGTTTGAAATAATCAAGGCATCATTTTAATAGCTCTATTTCTTCAGATACTATGTAGAATTTTCCACCAGTTACAAACCCCAGAAAATCTATCACTGGTGAAGGTCACCATAAAAATGACTCCTATTAAACCATTATTTATTTAATTGTTACAGGTGGTGTTTAGCCCATGATTATCTGTTTATTTTTATATATCTAGACCAACATTTTTTAATATGTACTTCAGTTTTATAAGAGATGAGGGTCTGATTTGAGGGAAATTTGGTTGCTATTTCTCCCAGAGTGAGATAGTCATAGAAATTTTATCATTAACTTATACATTTCCATCACTCACGAATGTGGTCCTGAGATACTTAAACATCTCCACTTTTCTCAGTGATGTTCCACTAACATGTAAAGTATACTGGGAAGATTATTGAGAGGACCAATGTCTCAGTGTTTGCAGAACTATTAGGTATGATGCCAACTACGTATGTAGAGGTGGGAGTGGAGGTACTCCTTCTCCAACTGTCAGATTGCGTTCTGGAGTAGATCCCACAAGATGGGAAGGTTTGCTTCCTATAGAAAATACAAATTACTTGATCAACAAAGTTTATTAATCTATAAATCAAACACACTTTGTCCCATATCAAGATTAGCCTGAAAATTTCGTTAAGATGACATATTCTTTACAGCTCCAGCTCAAAAGCAACAAATGTTGCTTATTATGTGATGATAATTGAGTCTGTAGATAAAAGAAATGGAAAAACAAAGAGGTTACTGGGTGCATATTATGTAACTTTATTTGGTCCTTTTTCTTCTTTCCCATTCTCTTTCTCCCCCTTCCCCTAAGAGCTTTTAACTGCACACATAATTTTTCCTAAGTAATAGACATCCCACTTTTTTTGTGCACTATCCACCCCTCATTGATGCCAGTTAAAAGTTTATCAGATTAGAATTTCTTGTTGCCACATCACAAATTTCAATACACAGCTAATGAAATGAAACCACACTACAATCTATCTCACTAAGGTAGTCAGTGAGTAGGGCATGCCATTGGCTCTTTACCAACTCTACTTTCTACTCTCCTTTTTCAGTTCTTGAAATGTACATCTCTCTCTCTTTTTCTTTTTTGCATTATGTATTAAAGCAGAAAATTTTCAACTGAATGGCAGCATGTATCTAATGAAAAGGGACACTGGATCGTTATGAAATATTCATAATGTTGCATAATATGCAATTGGTGACCTCTTTGAAACAGCTATAGTACTTGACTACTTTTTCCATTCCTTATATCTAAATATAAATACACACACACACACATATGTATATGCATATATATGTGTGTGTGTGTGTGTGTATGAAGAAAAGTATATATATATCCTCCTCCTCCTCCTCCTCATCATCATCATCATTTAACGTCCGTTGTCCATGCTGACATGAGTTGGACGGTTTGACCAGGGCTGGCAAGCTGGAAGGCTGCACCAGACTCCAGTCTGATTTGGCATGGTTCCTATGGCTGGATGCCCTTCTTAATACCAACCACTCAGAGAGTGTAATGGTCGCTTTTACATGCCACAAGCACAAGTGCCATTTGCGTGATATCAGTATCTGCCACAACTGATTTTACTTGCACAACATGATGCCAAAGGTCTTGGTCATTCGTCATTGCCTCCATGAGGTCGAACACTCAAAAGCTTTTTACATGCCACTGGCATTGGCCACTTTGCCTTAGTAAGGCCAAACACTTGAAAGGTGCTTTTTACGTGTCACTGGCACAGGTGCCAGTTATGTGACACCAGCATCAGCCATGACTACGATTTCAGTTGGTTTGACAGGTCTTCTCAAGAACAGTGTATCACCAAAGGTCTCAGTTATTAGTCAATGCCTCTGTGAGGCCCAAAGTTCAAAAATCATGCTTCACCACCTCGTCCCATGTCTTCCTGGGTCTATCTCTACCAGAGGTTCCTTCCACAGTTTGAGATCGGTACTTCTTTACACAGCTGTCCTCATCCATACACATCACATGACCATACTAGCACAGCTGTCTCTCTTGCACACCACATCTGATGTCTCTTATGCCTAACTTTTCTCTCAAGATGCTTACACTCTGTTGAACATACACACTAACATTGCACATTTAGTGAAGCATACTGGCTTCATTTCTTTTAAGCATATGCATGTTCTCATCTGTCACAGCCCATGTTTCACTATCATGTAGCATAGCTGTTCACACACAGACTTTATGCAATCTACCTTTCATTCTGAGGGAGAGGCCTTTTCTTGCTAGCAGAGGTAGGAGCTCTCTGAACTTTGCCCAGCCTATTCTTATTCTCACATCTATGCTCTCAGTGCATCCACCTCCACTACTAACTTGGTCACCTAGGTAATGGAAGCAATCTACTATATCTAGCTTAACCCCTGGCAGTTGATGGAGTCTATTTTCTGAACATTTTCGATATTTATTGTACTTGTGCATCTTCCACACACAAGAGCTATTTTCCCTGTTAACCTTCCTCAGATATTGCTGCACCTCTTATGTGTCCATAGCTTACACCAGATACATCTTATGGCGTTTCTATGTATGCCTTTTCTACAGATCGAGCAGGTTCATCTACCTGAAAGGATTTGTGATTTATCTGCCTTCCTACTTACTAAAATTTTGGGTTTTACTAGGTTAACTCTAAGGCCCTTAGTTCCATATCTGAAACTTCTCTAGTTCTGGTAGTGATTCAGTTACAAGAGCAAGGTCATCAGCATAGAGGCGCTCCGAGGGGGCAGCCTGTCTTGAATTTTTCTGTTATTGCCTGGAGGACCATGATGAACAAGATGAAGCTGAGGGCTGATCCTTGGTGAACACCTACTTGTACCCTGAATTCTTCACTGTACTTGTTGCCTACCCTTACCTTTCTGGTAGCATCCCTGTACATGGCTTGTACAGCTCCCACCAACCACTAACCTATCCCTAGTTTCTGCATTGAAAACTAGGGATAGACGAATGCTTGGTGAGAGCTGTACAATCACTCATCTATCCCTAGTTTTAATATATGTAAACATCATCACAATCCTTTAATGTCTGTTGTCCATGCTGGCATTCACATATATATATAATAATATATATGAAAGAAGAATGCAAGTGGGGTTCAAAACTCACAACAGTTGTTTCAACAGCATTTTATTGATGCATTCCCAACATAGAGAAGAGGAAAAAGAATCCACAATAGATGTGGGCACATTGATGTCTCATTGCTTATTGACCAAAACTGATCACAATTTTGACAACTTATTGATAATATTGTCCAGTTTGGTAACATCAACAGCAAAACATTGCTGGAATACAAATGAGGGAACAGAATGAAATAAGTATAAAACAAAGATGGGTGAAAAGGATGAATTATGAGAACAGAGAAATCTGTTATATTATGCAATAAAGGCAGTAATGAAAGAAGTAAGCCTGTAATAAATAACACACATATTTGTATATACTGAAGGCCTCTGAGCTTTAGAACAGAACTGCATATATTTATCCATCTGTCTACATTATACACACACACACACACACACACACACACACACACACACACACACACACACACACACACACACGCACGCACACATGCACATATAGATAGATAGATAAATAGATAAATAGATATGTTTCTTTATTAGCCACACTGGGCTGAACACAGAGGGGACAAAATACAAAGTAGAGCTTTTTTTTTTGGAAAGTAGGGGGTGTATGACAGAAATGTCATAATGTAAAAGGGGAAACAGATTACGGATCCTCAGTTCACAAAACTGGGGATGCTCCTGTTTTGCTGTCAGTTGCAGTACACTGCTGCCAAGACATCTCCAAACAAGTCTGTCATGGAATTGTAAAGCTCGTAGGGTAGACCATTTAAACCTGGTGATTTGTCCCTCGAGCATTCTGCCATTACGTCCCGCACTTTCGCCGCCATGATGGGAAGGCTGTGCAGTCAGGCAAAATGCTATTGAAAGGCCTCAGACATTTTTCTTGGCTTGAGGAATTCACACCTTTGTTCGTCTACCAGAGACCAAATAGTGGCTTTGTTGCCCTGTTGCACCTCTGCCACCCAGGCCTCTCACACAGCACCAACACCTTCGTTGCTTAGAGCATGCATCCTAGCCCTGACAACACACTCTTTGTGTTTGGCGTTGAAGTGTTGGTCGAAGGTGAACCTCACTGCCAATACGGCAGATGCGATGCCACTTCTAAGCACCTCTTCTAGCTTCTTAACTAGGTCACCCTCTACTCTATCGCTATTGCTTTGCATTTTCTACCTTGTCTTATCGCTTCTAATCACTTCTGCTTTTATTGCTCTCTTGAGGGTAAACCACCATTTATTGTTGATGAAGGCTCCCTTCAAAGCCCTCTTTACTAGCGTGCTAATCTGGTCTCTAAAACCTGTCTCGACGGGAAAGACGCATTTAGTTTCCAGTAACCGGGACCCTGCTTATGTGTCTTATCTAAGTCTAGCATACACGTCACAAGTTTGTGATCCACGTAGCTGACTATGTGGAATTGTGGACACCCTACGCTATCTCTATCTACTGTCCTACACAGCATCCTATCTAGATACGATCTCAATGACTGGATGCAGTTGCTCCATGTCCATGTTGGCACATTCAGGTGGTCGAGTCAGTACCTGTCAGACAATTGAAAACGTCTGAGCAGGTCTTTGAGGCATTTGCATCCCAATCTATTCCTATCTCTGCTCCCGTAGTCTAGATGCATGTCCAAGGTAGCATTCCAATAACACACTAAAAGTAAAAGACAAGACGTTCCTAGGAATACTTCTAGATGTCGAAAGAAATCTGGCCGACCTGTTAAAGGCAGTGCATAGACTGATACGAGTCGAAAAGCACACCCATTTCTGCTGTCGACATCCAGAACAATCAGTCTA
Organism: Octopus bimaculoides; assembly: GCF_046866305.1. Lineage (NCBI taxonomy): Eukaryota > Metazoa > Mollusca > Cephalopoda > Octopoda > Octopodidae > Octopus > Octopus bimaculoides. Next base: position 98,765,383 of record NC_142930.1, on the reverse strand, counting down.
CCCTCCCAAGTCTACGAGTATTGTCTTTACTTTGAGATCCAGACTCTTCCGAAAAAGTACCGCCCATTCTCAGCAGACAGGGTGAAAAATGAATGTTAAACTGTTCACCAAACATGGACTTTAGGGCCCATGGATTATGGAGTCTCGTCTCACTTATTTCAATGATTTCAAATTCATGTGACTTTATGTCGTTTAAGAGGTACCCTTGTTTCCAAAGGGACCCCCAAGTCATGCGCATTCACACAACAAATCCTGATCATAATCCTAATGATGTGTGTGTGTAAACACTAATGATAGGAACAGAGAGTCACTTACCATTGGAAGGTTTTTGTGTCTCCTCCTTCGGTTTTTCCTCGAGGAGATCACTATAAAGTGTTTTGGAAGAGTACTTCTGACATCTTCCAACTGCATTGGGGTAAATGGATTTTAGTGTGTGGTGCAAGGTTGGTGTGATGTGCAATATTTTGATGTGTTCTGGTGTTGTTGTGTATGGGTGGTTGCTTGTTTTTATGTCTTGGTGTGTCAGGTTTGTTTTTGTGTTGATGTAATCCATCAACTCTGTATTTTTCATGTTGATAGCAGTGAGCATTGTGCATGTGTTTGCTTTTAGACAGACAGATAGATAGATAGATAGATAGATAGATATGTACTTCAGTCTACTTATTTCAAGCAGTCAAGAATTACAGTGTTATTTTGATATAGGGATTAGCACATATATATAGTTTACAACAGATGCAGTATTTGAATACCAAAGTGAATATAAAGAAAATAAGATAAGGTAGAAAATGCTAAAATAATTTTTTTATCATGAAGAACATTTTAGTTCCAGTGTCTGTTTTTGTGACTTTTTCAACTTAGAATAAAGCATGAAAAAAGATTAAATTGTGGAAAAATGAAATGAAATGTTTTTTAAAAATATTTCCCTAGTTTTCAAATGCAAGGGACATTTTCCTTTTTTCTATCTGCCTGTCTCTCTTTTTTACTCTTGTGAAGGCTTTGTAGCAGGTAGTAGATAGTAGCAGTCCTAAAAGAATATTTGATGTTTTAGGACTGCTACTACTTACCACCTCCTATGAAGCCTTCTCAAGAGTAAAAAAAAAAAGAAAGAAAGAGACAGACAGAAAAAAAGAAAATGTCCCTCACATTTGAAAACTAGGGAAATATTTAAAAAAAACATTTCATTTAATTTTCTAACAATTTAATTGTTTTTCATGCCTTACTCTAAATTGAAAAAGTCACAAAGACTGAAACCATTACTAAAACGTTCTTCATATTAAAACTATTTTAGCGTTTTCTACCTTGTCTTATTTTCCTTATACATATCAACTCATGTGTTCCTTTTCAACCTTCTACATCATCATCATAATCGTTTAATGTCTGTTTTCCATGCTGGCATGGGTTGGATGGTTCTGGGAAGCCAGAAGGCTGCACCAGGTTCCAGTCTGATCTGGCAGTGTTTCTATAGCTGGATGCCCTTCCTAACGCCAACCACTCTGAGAGTGTAGTGGGAGCTTTTTACGTGCCACCCACACAGGGGCCAGAGGGGGCTCGCAACGACCACAATCGGGTGGTGCTTTTTACGTGCCACCTGCATGGAAGTCATTCAAGTCAGCATTGGCATCAGTATCTGAAAATCCTTTCTTAACTCTTCATTCCATGGCCTTTTGAGTCTACCCCTTCAACACATTCCCTCCTTAATTAGAGATCAGCACTTCTTGATGCAACCATCCTTAGCCATATCCATTACATGATCATACTAGTGCAGTCTTCTCTTGCACATGACACCTGATGTTTTGTATATTCAATTTTTCTTTCAAGTCACTTACACCCTGTCACACATGCACACTAACATTATCCATCCAGTGGAGCATGCTGGCTTCATTTCTTTCAAGTCTTTACATGTTGTCAGTATTCACAGCACATATCTCACTGTCATGTAGCATAGCTGTTTGCACACAGGCATTATACAATCTATCTTTCACTCCGAGGGAGAGGCCCTTTCTTACTTACATATCTGTTAGTACATATATATATATATATATATATATATATATATATATATATATATATTTATACATATATATATATATATATGTATAGTAATAATAATGATAATAATCCATGGATGGAATTTATAAATATTTTAATGCATCGTTTTGTTCATTTCCACAAATCACATGTCCCTATGTTCATAGTCCATATTCCTGGGATGATTACAGTACAGTCTGTAGTATCCATGGACATTGGGTAGATTATATTCATGCGTCCATTTCTCAGGTGATACGGCATTAATGTTAGAAGTAGTAGATGTATAACATATACATGATCATCATTTTAACATCAACTTTTCCTATTTGTATGGATCAGTTGGTTGCTTGAAGCAAATTTTCTATAACTGTATGCTGTTCCTGTTGCCAATCTTCACCTATTTCCTAACAAGGTGATATTTTCCCTATGGTTGGACCTAAATTTACAGAAGATTGGAAGTAAAGGACACTGCATGCATAATAGTGATTCTCATTTGCAAATATTGTTTGACATCATGACAAGAAGGTGCATGTAGCCTCCCACCACACATACAAATATCCATACATTCATCTATCATACTGCCTATCTGTCTATCTACCTACTTACCTATCTGGCTGTCAGTCTGTGACATGTCTTTTTGTATATGATTCAAACTTAGACTCTGATGTCTTTATGAGGGTCATAGGTAGTGCTCAATTGAGCAATACATTTGTGTCACATAGAAATCATAATGCCCAGATAGGTAGTGATCTTGGACACCAACCTCCTCTTATGACTTGTGTCATATGTCAAAAAACTTATTAGACAATATCTGGACTTAAAAGACATATGCTAGTTCACAAAAACATTCCTTCAGAATCAGATTCCAAAGGGCAAAGATATAGAAGAAACTTGAATAATATCTGTCACTTGTGTTTTAAACCCTGTTAGTCAGTAGCTGGTCATAAAAGTCATCTAAGAGCTCATCAATGGTGGAATTTTGCTGTGTGATGGTGTGTGTGTGTGTGTGTGTTGATGGGATGGCTATCATCTGTCAAGAGGAAGCAATTATCATCATATCTACACACACACACACACACAAACATACATACACACACATGTATATATACACATACTGTATTTTAATGTGTATGAGGAACCATTTTTTTGTCTAAAATTAGGTTAAAAAATATATGGGAGTTTCTAATGCATGGATAGTATTATAATCCCTTACAAAACTTTTTTACCAAACTTTAAGCCCCCCCCCAAAAAAAAAATTAGGGTGTTCCTTATACATAAGGGTTCCTTATACATGTTAAAATACAGTATATATGTATATATATATATATATATATGTATACACCTTTATGTTGATACTTATATATTTTGCAGAACAGATATGCTCATATATTGGAATTTTATGATGTTTGATAGAGATCCGTATCATAGCGAGAGAAATGACATCATTTTTAAAACATTTCTTTTTGAGGAGGTTGAGATATTTTATATTTCTTTTTTTTTTTTTATATATATATATTTGGCAGTTTTGAGTAGGCAGCAAAAGTTTGCCAGATATTATCCTTAAATTCTTTAATGCTATAAGTTGTTGTTATTCTCTTTTATACCAAGATTAACCTGACTGGGCAGAACTATAATTTAAGGACTTCCAGATATGGTGTATATATCTTTAAATAATCCAACATATTTAATTTTTTTTCTTTTTTGCATTAGATTGTGTGCATTGTTTATTTTTATAGAGATTTAAGTTGATATTTCTTACAGGTTGAACAACCATGTAGGGTTTCTTTTTCTCATTGAATCTGCCCTTCTTTAAGTTTGACACATTAGTCTTATATTCTTAAGATCTAAATAGCAAGAGAAAAGAATTCAGAATAAATATTTAAAGAAATATATTAAATAAATTTCATTTCAAAATTCTAGTGTTGATCGCATCATCCTCATCCTCATCCTCATCATCATCATCACCAACATCATCATCACCAACATCATTATCATCATCATTGTCAATAACAACAGCAGCAACTACAACATCAGCATCATCATCATCATTGTTTTACATGTTTTCCTTTGCCAGCATGAGTTGGGTAGGTTTTTTGCAGTAGTGTTTTACAGAAATATGCCCTTCTTGCTGCTAAATCTTTTAGTCTCCTCTTATGGCATTCAGGGACACAGTGCACCTATTCCAAACATAACAGGATATACATGATGAGATTCTAGAACTTTTCGTGCTGTTACTAGGCAAATTAATAGCAATACATTTATTGCTACTTTGTTAAACACAGTATTTCAAACAATTCAATTTAATCTCTGTTTGTCATCAAGTGATTTATAGAAGTAGTGTTGGTAAAGTCATTAAAATGTTACATAAAATGCCTTGCAGTGTTTGTGCTGGGTTTCGAAACTCCGAGTTCAAATCCTCCCATGTCGTCTTTTTTATCATCCCTGTGGTTAATAAATAAAATACCAATTAAGTGCTGGTTAAGATTTCCTCTCTCTCTTCTTTCTCTCCTACTCACTCCCTCTTTCAGCTTTCAATCTCCCTTCCACATTTTTCTTCCCTCTCCCTCCTGCTCTCCTCTCCCTCCTGCTCTCCTCTCCCTCCTGCTCTCCTCCCCTCCTGCTCTCCTCTCCCTCCTACTCTCCTCTCCTTCCTGCTCTCCTCTCCCTCCTGCTCTCCTCTCCCTCCTGCACTCCTCTCCCTCCTGCTCTCCTCTCCCTCCTGCTCTCCTTCCTCCCATATCTCCCCTTCCTTCCTTTTCTCCTTCCTTCTTCTCACTAAATTCCTTCTCTGTTTGTCTGTCTGTCTCTCTCTCTCTCTCTACCCAATTCCTTCTCTGTCTGTCTCTCTCCCTCTCTCTCTCCCTCTCTCTCCCCCCCTCTCTCTCTCCCTCCCTCTCTCTCTCTCAGACTCATTTACATGGTGAGGTCAAGAGCTTAAAAGAGCCAGTGTATAGTGGCACCAACTTAGAATCCAGTCCGAGTGTCAAGTTCAGACCAAAATTATTGCCATAAATAAACTTGAATGCCACTTATCATTTTAAGAGTGTTGTCCTTTGTATACTATAATCCAGTTCTCCATCAGTTAAATGGTTTATGTTTCTGGTATTGGTTTGTTGTTGCTGTTTAGCTCCAGATTCACTCGGGTTGAACAAACTGTGACCAACACAATGCATTCTTTTTGTATCTAAAACTACAATGTCTTCTTTTTCTTCTTGGAGATGGTAAGGTGTGATTTGAAGAAATTTGGTTGCTATTTCTAGTTCTTTGAGCAACTGTGAAGTAGTTCCCTTGTTGTCTCTAAATGTGGTATAGTGTATTAAGAGTATTGAAAACTATGTGCAATAATAGTTTATGAGTTCAACCCCAACTGGGTTACATGTACATATACATATATATCATTTAATGGCAAATTCAAAACCTGTTTTAGACTTTCTGTCTATCTGCCTGTCTCTGTCTGTCTGTCTCTGTCTGTCTGTCTCTGCCTGTCTGTCTCTGTCTGTCTGTCTCTGCCTGTCTGTCTCTGTCTGTCTGTCTCTGCCTGTCTGTCTCTGTCTGTCTTTGTCTTTCTCTCTCTCTCTCTCTCTCTCTCTCTTGCTCTCTTTCTCTGTCTGTCTGTATATTATTTAAGTTAATTTTTGGAAGTTCAAGACATTTAAAATGAATTTTAAAAGTATATTAGAAGTTTCTAAATTTTACCAGAGCAAATTATGCATTTGTAATTATGTGCTGTTGTTTGTTATTTATTCATTAAATACTGGGTTAAGTGTTTGTTAGAAATTAAATTATTTCAAAATAATAATGTTTTTCTTCTGTTATGTAAATGCTTTATATTAAATCAGTATGATTACACTATTGATCTCCTGGGACAAAGAACTTTTGATTGATTTTTAAACCATTATTAATATTCAAAACGTTTTGTGTATTTAATTTCTTATTGCATCTCTACCAAGGAAGATGGTGTTGGTGATGGTAGGAGGGGTAATATTTCAAGATCCTAAATTTATTACTTGTTATAAAAGGAAAGAATATCTGTTCAATATGACATATGGAAGTCAATTGTTTGGTGTTTCTGAAATTGTAATAATTAATATATATCAATATTTTATATCTGCTTGCCACATGCCAAAGTTAATTGTTATTTTAGATGTAAATTTCCATGCCATTCTAAACAAAAGGACTGGGTAATTAGGCTAAGAAGGACATAATGAAATAGAAAATGTACTCTTTCACCTATTGGGTTTAGGTACTGTATTGGTATGGGCTGTGGTTTGAGCATCAGGCTCACAGTCATGAGATTGTGCGTTTGATTCCTGGACCAGGCTGTGTGTTGTGTTCTCCAGCAAGACACTTTATTTTATGTTATTCTAATTCACTCAGCTGTAGAAATGAGTTGTGGTGTCACTGGTGCCAAGATGTATTGGACTTTGCTTTTCCCTTGGATAACGTTGGTGGCATGGAGAGGGGAGGCTGGTATGCATTGGTGATTGTTGGCCTTCCATTAACAACCTTACCTGGACTCGTGCCTTGGAGGGTAACTTTCTAGGTGCAATCCCACGGTCATTCGTGACCGAAGGGGGTCTCTGATATATATATATCTACATATGAACAGTTCTACCCTCTGTCTATATCCATCTTTCATTTTTTCCTATTGTCCCTGATTCTCCTGTATCAACTCTCTCTTTTATTCACCTTTCTTGGACATGTTACCATGAAAATGCATTCTGTTAATTCTTCACCATATTTACATATTTATATCCTTTTTGGTATCACTCCAACCTCCCCCCATTGCCCCATATAAAATGTGAGGAAGCCTTTACATCAGTGAATTTGTATCTGCTCTTCTCATAATACTTTATTCTCCCAACTCCTCTCTTAAATTGACCACCCTGTCTCATATCCTCTTTTTCAGTTAAGACTAAAATTTCTTGTATTCTTCTAGTCAGGTGATACAAAAATACACCCAGTACACTTTGTAAAATGGATGGTGTTGGGAAGGGCATCCATAGAAACCACATCAAAACAGAAACATTGGAGCAAGACATGGTTCTGCAACTCATTGGAGCATGTCAAATCCATGACAGCAATGATGATGATGATGACGATGATGATGATGATGATGGTGGCAGAGGTATCAGTGGTGGTGTTGATGACGATGACGACGACAATGACCGGCTTGATATAAGGCTGGTGAGAGCAACACAAAACCCTCACCTCTTAAGTTACTTTTATATCTTCAAAGAAATACATACATATATACATACAATCATATTTTGCCATGTTGGCTTGGCGATAACTATTAATTTCCAATACTGCTGCTGTAGTCTCCTTTAGAGAGACTTAGAAATATTAATAACTCTATTTCTGAAAACCAGTGGATAGATTCCACTGAAATTAGATAAATAAGCTTCGAACAGATAGTCAGCAGCGCCGCCTGGCTGGAGCTTGGCTGCTCTGCATTGACAAGGGGCAACACCCTGAAACTAGTCTGCAGATGCCAAACCAGCAAGGGGAAACTGCTGACCTCCCCTGTTCGAAGGTTATAAAGGACACAGGTTTCGTGTGTCACATAGCTAGCTAGAGGCGATGGCTTCTTGGAGCTAATTCACGGCAGCTTTCATCCTAATTTTGGGACTGCCATGTTGGCTTGGCGATAACTATTAATTTCCAGTACTGCTGCCGTAGTCTCCTTTAGAGAGACTTAGAAATATTAATAACCATATTTATACAGTTCTATATTTAAGAGATGAGGAATTATGCACATTGTTTACATTATTTACATTTGACAGATATTTGTCCTCATCTTGTTTGTTGTTAACACAATGTTTCAGCTGATATACCCTCCAGCCTCATGGCATATAGCGCAGTGGTTAAGAGTGCAGGCTGCTAACCCCAAGATTCTGAGTTCAATTCCCGGCAGTAACCTGAATAATGATGATAATAATAATAATAATAATAATAATAATAATAATGATAATAACATCGAAAAATACCTTAGGAATGAGAACCCAGGTTCGAAATTTCCCCAAGACACCTGATGAAGGCTGGAGGGTATATCAGCTGAAATGTTGTGTTAACAACAAACAAGATGATGACAAATATCTGTCTAATGTAAATAATATAAATAATCATATTTATATCTGTACGTATAAATATATATGTATCATCATCGTCCTTTAATGTCTGCTTTCCATGCTGGCATGGGTTGGATGGTTTGACAGGAACTGGCTAGCTGGGGAGCTGCCGAGGTTCCATTTGTCTGTTTTGTTTAATTTTTCCTACTGGATACTCTTCCTAACATTAGCCACTTCACAGAGTGTACTGGTTGCATTTTATGTGACACCAGCATTGGTGCTTTTACATGGCATAGACGTGGGCACCTCTACATATCACTGGCATGGATGCTTTTACATTGCGCTGGCATGGGTACTTGTTTATGGCACCAGCATGAATGCTTTTTATGTGAGACTGGCACCATATATTTATACATATATGTATTCAAATATGAATTACACACAAGCACGCACGCACACACACTCACTCACATACACACACACACACACACACACACACACACACACACACACACACACACATGCACACACACACACGTATACGGTCAAACTCACACTACAGAGAATTATGAGGAATTATGTACATTATTTACATTGGATGGATATTTGTCCTCATCTTGTTTGTTGTTAACACAATGTTTCGGCTGATATACCCTCCAGCCTTCATGTCATATGGCATAGTGGTTAAGAGTGCAGGCTACTAACCCCAAGTTTCTGAGTTCAATTCCAGGCATGTAAAACTCAATGACAAGATGATTAGTGGCACAGTAATTGGAAATTATGCAGGTACTGTACCAAAGAGTTGCTTAAAGGAATAATGAGGAGAAATCAGAAAGGGTGAAGTAGTTAGATATTATTTATTGTGATTCAGATACTGGGGAAAACTAACGAAGGCCTGGAATATGGTGGAGGTATCAACAAGACTTGTATTATATAATAAAATTGACAAAAAATTATGGTGAACTGGCTGTGAAGAGTAGAAAATCTGTTTTGGACAGACTCCTTCTTCAGGGAAAAGTTGACAAGAGAAATTAAGGAAAGACAGCCAGAGTTTTACATGCTCTAAGTTAGAAAAACTGGCTGCAGTTGATAAAGAAACAGGAGCTTCATCAATAGACAGAAAGTAGTTGGAGAGAGAAAGTGGGTAAGAGAGATAGAGGGAAAGAGAAATGTATTGAAGAGAGAAGTGGGTGAAGGCAAGTGAGAGGTGAAAGGAAAAGATGAGGTGAGAGGGGAGTTGAGGGATTAGAAAGGGTATAATGAAATAAGATGAGGTGTAGGAGTAGAATGGAAAACATTTAAGCCTGTCAGTGACATGGTACCAGATTTGAATATGAAACCTTGTTACCTCCATTTCCTTGAATATATGGATCCATAATGGTTGGAAATGCTGCACACTGGTGAGTGAGTGATGGATTGGATTGTTGTGTGAAAGTAGGTCACAACAGGTTGGCCTGGCATATATATCAGTATGCTTTGAATGTGCTTCTGAAGGTAATCAATAAGATGTCAGCCTGTTTGCCTTAATATACTGCAGAGTTTGTATATGATACACTATGTAAGATTGGATGATGTGCAACGGAAGCCCTGAGTAATGCAATATTATGACTAGGGCCCACTGACTGTGGTAGTGTTGTTGATGTAGGAGCAGTTGTTGCATCATTGGTGAGTGCATTTAAAAGTACCTAATTGTGTGGAGCTTGGTGCTGTGAAGCTTTTTAGTTGGTGGTTGCTTAGGTTCTTATCTTGTATGGAAGTGAGGAGAGGTAGTACTGGAAAGTAAACTTCAAAAGTTATAGATGTGTTTATCCTGCAAGAGAAGCATAGATGGGTGGAAGATGACAGATAATAGAATACAGTCTGCAGGTGCATGTAAAATGAGTATGAGTGCAGTGGCATGATTGATGTCCTGGACTTGGTGGAGTGCAGAGTCCTCAACTGATCGAGTATAACCTTGATTCAGGAAGAATAGTCATATTCTTTTGCTTTGGGATTTGATATTCAAATTAGTGCTGCAGAAGAATTGAGGGTGAAGGAATTCAGAGAATGGCAGGGCATATTTAGTGTTTGAAGAGTAGTGGACATAGGAGTGGGAGTCAGTAAGCTTGTAGTGGGTGGAGGTAGACAGGTGGATATTATTTATAGTGATAGAGATATTGGGGAAAACTAACGAAGGCATGGAATATGGTAGAGGTAAATTCCAAGGCAAAGTGAAGGGAATTAATGAAAAAGATAAAATTATTGAGCTGTTTGGGGTGGTAACACTGACCAATCATCAATATAATGACCATACACTGGGCCCATCCCAGGGCTGGTCTACCAATATCTGCAATTTGAACAACCTTTTCATACACTGAGTGCCAAGGGGAAATGTGTAAATTGGTCCCATGTGCCACATCATTTTTTCAAATTCGTATAATATTTCAGTTGTGTACAATAGCTGTATACATTTCATTTTTTGATGAGAAAACATGTATACCATATATGTATACGTGGCACATTTGTAAAGTGCCATGTATGCATATATTGTATACATGGCACTCAGTGTGTTAAACAAGTTGTATCATTTTCAGTATAACCTCATATGTGTGTGTGTGTGTGGGGGGGGGGGTCAGCCTCAACATTATATATCCAGATTCCATGTTGAATACACATGCACACACATATGCACCCACACATGCGTCTGCCCCCCCCCCCCCACACACACACACTTACACACATGCACATACATACACATGTATTCAGACATAAGGAATAATGAAGGCTATGGGTGTATGAAAATAAGAACTGTAAGAAACTGTTATCAATTGTCCATATTTAACTGGAGAACATAATTAAAAATAGGACCAGGTGGAGACAGTTTATGAGAAAGGAAAGAATTTAAAATGATGCATTATGTGAGCTAAGCTATATGCTGCAATGCATTACAATTCTATCTTATTTCTATGGTAGACAAAAATTGCATACAAATTTTATTTTAACAATAAAATTTTATTTTCTCCAAGAAGTAAAATCTTTATATTTTTTCCGAATAAAATTAAAAAGGAATTGCATGCTGAAAAGGAATGAAACTAACAATAAAAACTTCAACTCATAAACCAAATTAAAGCAAACATGATAAAGTGAGACAGAATGATTAGAGTATAGAATTAATCAAACAATAGTAAATTTTGTCAGCTACTGGGAATGAAAGAATAGTAGAAAAAGATTCTTTAATATTAAGCAGTGTCACAGTCTAATAATAATTTTTTTTTTTTCCTGTTAAGTCAGATTTACAGAATTATAGATTACAGATTGGTTAAAAGTAACAACAGGGAAGATAATGGTTTTCTCAGTTCTCATAAAATTGTCTCTGGTTATTTTGTCATTGGACGTTATGCAAGCAGGTGGAGACAATGAAACACATGCTTTGTTTAGAGTGAAAAGGAAAAAAAAGTGGCAGTCAGTTTAGGATAAAATCAATAGTCCATCCGTCTTTGCTAATGTTTTCCACGAAAAAATATCAGCTTTCATTTTGACTTTATCACTAAAAGAGAAAAAGAAATATCAGTGAAGTGAAAACCAACAATAGCCACATTTATAGTTGAAAGATTGGGTGAAATTTCCTGAAAACCTACAAATTAATTGAATTTGTGGCAATTTAATTTTTTTTTATTTTTGTATTAGTAGACAAAATCAAATGGTGGCTTTTGTTCAGTAATCATTAAAAGTGTTTATATCCCCCTTTATATCTTATATCTTTTACTTGTTTCGGTCAGTGGTCTGTGGTCATGCTGGAGCACTGCCTTGAAGAGTTTTTTTGGCGAGTGAATTGACCCTACTATTTATTTTTTTGAAGTCTGGTACTTGTTGTATTTGTCTCTTTTACTGAACCACCAAGTTACGGAAACATAAACACTGGTTGTCAAGTGGTGGTTGGGGACAATCACAAACACAAAAACACACACATGAACATGGATATATATACATAAATCCATACATGCATGCATACATACACACACATACACACACACACATACACACACACACACACACACACATACACACACACACACATGGTTAGGGTGTTGTACTCACGATTGCAAGATCATGGGTTCAATTCACCAGACCGGGCATTGTGTTGCTTTCTTGAACAAAACATCTCATTTCACGTTGCTCTGTGATCATTTCAACATCTGACATGTGGCACTCATTGCACCTCTACACAAACATTTAAACATTTGATCACTATAAACAAATCATTTGTGTGGTTGTTCGGTAAGAAATTGTTGAACCCTCATACATCGTCTAATGACAGGAGAGTCCATCATTTATATATATACATGTAGATATGTATATATATATATGTGTGTGTGTGTGTGTGTGTGTGTGTGTGTGTGTGAGTGCATATGAATGTGTGTGTGAGTGTGTATGTATGTATGTATATATATATATATATATATATGTATGTATGTATAACTGTATATATGTATGCATTCATATGTCTATTCATGCATGTATATTTATCTCTCTTCATGTCCAAACACCTTAGGGACTCATTGCTTAGACAAATAAGGGAGAATGCTCACATAAATGTGACATTACCAATGCTGAATTCGAAATATACATAGTAGGTAGAACTTCAATGCCACTGTTATCACCCAAGCAATAGGCATATGTGGATGTGCCCATGTGGGTAGGCAGGTAGATATGTAGGTAGGTAGGTAGGTAAGTAGGTAGGCATGTTGGTAAGTAGGTAGGTGGGTATGTATGATTTATACAAAGGATATGGTTAGAACAACAGCAGGGTACAGGTAAGCCCATACAAATACTTACATGTAAATATGTACAAACCTGATACACATCTATACACATCCACATACATGCATAGACAGCCATGGATGGACACACACACACACACATGCACAGTTACACACACAAGCACAGTTACACACACATGTGCACTGAAGCACACACATGCATAGATGCAGGAACACACATACACACAGATATTTGCATAATAAAAAAAGAACACCAGCACATGCTGGAATACGCTCAAATAAGAAAACACTTGCACGTTTACACACACACACATGCACATACACACACGAACCTACACACTCACTCACAGAACTGACTCAACTACATGAACAAGCACACTAAACTACATGCACTCACACACTCATGCACATACATACACCCACAGACACTCACGCACAATCACACATACACATGTCCACACACACAGATGCTCACACACACACACACACACATACACATCTGCCCTGTTCTCTCCTTCTCACCCCCACATAAAAGAACTACACTCTAAAGCCATAAATTCTCAGCAGACACAAGACTGACTAATAACAAAAGGGACAAAAGAATGACCCTTTAAAGTGGTCATGGATGGCTTAGGCACACACACACACACACACACACACACACACCCAGGCACAGGCAAGAAGTTACATTAGTGTACACACACAACCACACATACATGCATATGCATGCGCACATACACACATACATGCACATACACAAACCTTTTGTTTATTTTCACCCTCACCTCCTCTTCTAAACAAACATGTTTACACACACACTTACAGACATGCATACTCACAGACATAAAACCAATTCTCCGACAGATGCAAAGCAGACCTTTAAGCAAAAAGGGAAGTCACCAAGTTTCAAACAGCTGCAAAAGAACTTTGACTAATAAACAACTGATTGATAGTTTAACCAACACATTAAACAAATAATTGATTAGTTAGTTGGTTAGATATTTAACCAATTGAGTAACAGTAAAGAAGTGGAATTGAACCTATGCTTGTGTTATTATTGGTCTTATGACTCCCCCAAGACACAACAAAATCTCTTCATATGCACGCTTACATATATTTATATATTTGCGTATGGATGGATGTATTGTGTGTATGGATGCATGTTTGTATATGTGTGTGTGTGTGTGTGTCATTTATGTATGCATGTGTGTAATGTTTGTATCTATGCATGTATATAATGTATGTGTCTATGCATGTATTTATGTATAGGTGCACATAGCACATAAACACATACTGTGTAGATTGACTACCTTCGCAAAATTTGGCATTTGTATATTACCTGAAGACAGTGTTTTATATAACATTCTATTGACCTTTAATTGGAAGTTCTAATGAGCATCATATCCCATTTAGAATTTTGGATCTGCCACTGGTGATTTCAACTCCATATTGCTGCAATGACAAGGCAGTGTTCATCATAGAAGGAACTGAACTCAGTCATGCAAACTAATGAATATTAAGTTCCAGGGATGATACTTAAACTATTGGCTCTTCAACCAATAATAGTTCAATATTCACGCTCTGTTAATTCACACATATGTCATTCAGATAATACTTAATTCAACATAAAATAGAAACTAGCACTCATCTGGTAGCTGTGAAACCTTCAAGTAAGGAATACACTTTATTTATGAAGGTTTGTTTCATCACAGCTTGTTAAATGTTGATGACAAGACTATCACCTATTACTATTTCATTGTTATATGATTAGTGAACTTATCATCATCATCATTGTTCTCATCAACAAAATAATAATAATCATTATCATTTCAATGTTCATTTGTCCATACTAGCCTGTGTTTGAGATGAAGTTAACAAAACGCATAGCTTAATCCATTTTGGTACTGGGCTGTTTATTGTATGAGGTTCAATCTCTGATGATCTGACCTAACTTCTCATGTTTTTACATCTAATGCATACATCAGTTGTTGCTAAAAGCCACACTTTCAGCTTACATGTGCTTTGCTTCTCATCCAAGTTAATATGACATACACAAAACTTGACTAACTCCTCTCCAATCTCAGTAGATCCTCCATATTTAGTATTCTTGTCTCCTTACCATGTAGCATCTCACCTCTTTTTCTTACTAATTCATATAAACTAGCTGGACCCGTGAAAAAATTCATGGATAATTTAAATATTGTCCAATGAATAGTTATCATATACAATATAATATATATAATATAATATAATAAATTATTGTGTGAAAGTATATATTAAATACATCCATTACAGCACTTCTCTATATACAGTGTTTCTAGTGTAGGTGATTCCCCTTCTGCGACCATGAGTGGATTCATTTTGAGGTGTCACTTTAACCCTCACACTGTTCATCGCCCTTACTCTTGAAAAAGCTACGTGAAGCTGGAAATGAGTGAAGCATGGCTGTGGCAAGTGTATGCCAACTCTATCAAATGTTTGCCCCTGTGTTTTATTGATTGTCATAGAATAAGACAGATGAACTGGGAACTGGGTTCGATGAGAATGAATGGAATGTTTGCATTGCTTGGAGTAAGTTTGATTCTTGGAATCAGTACTCTCATGTGAGAATGAGATCCACTTATAATTGGTGCTTCGATCCTATGCTCATGGAGCTGAAGTACTTCCAAGGGAATTCCGTTGCATAGAGCTTATGTTATAGAGAGGTTTGTAAGAAGCATAATAATTGCTCCAACTTTTAAGTTAAGGCGATGGGGAAGCATTCCATAAGATGTAAGAGAGTTTATAAACTCCATGGGATAATTCTGGGTTTCTTCATTATCAGAAATTACTGAGTCAGTGCTTAGATGTGTCTTAGTTTCAGTGGGCAATCTATTTAGAATTTCTTTATTAACTGCTAAGCAGTCGAATTTTTAGGGGATAAGATCACTCTAGTTTTCATTTCTTCTATTGTACAGTTGTCAAATATATCAGATACCAAAGAATTGTTACTTATGCAGACCTCAGGAATATCAATAGTATCTTCTGTGAGGTTAACAAGAGAGCTTTGACAAAATCCACTTCCAAGTTGTAGTAGCCACCTCGAAAAATCTTGTTCATTTGCATTTGTTCTCATGTTTTGCGTAAGTTGCATTTGATGAAAATTATCCCACATAGTGGAGCATTTGAGGCAAGCATCAAGTACAGCTGCAGGAGGAACTCTGGGAATAACTTGAAGAACTTGTCTAAAATCTCCTTCTAGTACGATAATTTTCCCACCAAATATACTATTACTATTCATATCTCTTAAACAATTATCTATAGCTTTCATAGCATAAACTGGTATCAGTGAAGCTTCATCAATAATGAAGACTTTTACTCACCTAAGTATATTTCCTTGATCAGAATTTGGTGGAACATTGCACACACTTGTCTCACTCAAAGGAGCTGAAAGCTTGAATATATTGTGAAAAGTTTTACCACCTTTCAAGAGTGTTGCAGCAATACCAATCCAGAAGCCAAGGGAAATAATTCAAATTTAATCCTGACTTATCTCCCTTAGTGTGACAAACACAAACGGTACAAGCGTATTAATATATAGATTACTTTTTTGCATAGAAAGAGGAAGTCTCTTCTACAGTGGATAGAGCATCTTTCTGAGCTGCCTGAATAGTTCATGGACTACATTGCATGAGTGTCCCTATTTCTAGTTACTCTTTTATATCAAGCATATTTGGCATTATGGTGCTCTGTCAGTCTGCCAGAGATTCCATTGTGTCTTTTGTGTACCTATTGCTTGAATTAAGTATGCATTATTATCAATAAAAAGAGCAAAATCAGAAATCAACAAATTTGTGAAAACTATTCACCCATGAAATTACTAAAACTTTAGGTGCAAAATGTTAGAAAATATGAAAAACAAAATTTTCTAGTTTGTAAGCTGTTTTGGATTTGGAAAAAGAATATTATAATTTACTTTCCTTTAACAATCAGTATTTCATTCTGACCAATTTTTCATAAAACAGCAACCTTGTAGAAATTCTATTTTTTATTTACTATGGTGATGTCACAGTACTCTATACATTTACTTTTGTTTTCTTTCAAATGTTCACACCATTTTACAACTATTCCAATCAGTCAATTGAATTGGATGTCTTTTAGCATTTTATTGTGTGTACCTATATACTTGAATGTAATTCTTATCTAAAATTCTTTACATGACAAAATTTCAACATTCTGGACTGTATTCTCCACACAAAAAAAAAAAAAGCCATTCATCTAACTGGTAAACTTTTACTAACCAGCTACAAACACTGATGCGCACTTTTTTTCAGACTATCCTTTAACTATCCTTTCCAATAAAGAATACACTGATTGAAGAAAATGATGAATTATTTACACCTGGTATGCCTTTGATCATCAGTCTTCTCAGTCAGATCCAACTTGAAGTTATAACAACAACCGGCATTATTCCTACTACATTGGTTGCTGTACCTCTGTACTAAAAGGCTGTTTAACATTTACCTGAGTTCAATTAATTCACTTGTCTCCCATCCTTTTTCCAAAGTTATGATATCTCATCTTCTTTAATTGACACACTTCGCCCTGTCTGCAGTCCTCTGGAACCACCTCCCAGCTCACTTGCGGAGCATTAAGCTGGAAATCCAGTAACATCAGCTTCACTAGTTTGCAAAATCTATGAGAAACATATTTTTTGGTAGTAAAATCTTGTGACTTAAATTAAAACATCGGATTGAAGTTTCACCTCTATTCTATTAAAGCTGATTGATATATGTAAATAAACTATTGGAGTTCTAGAGCAAATGTGTTTTTACTATAATTATTACTGGTTATTTAGAGTTAGTTTGATAATAATCTCTCTTAGATTACAGTGAGAAAGGTGTTTATTCTCAGGTCAGACTTAGGATTAAAGGCATTCCAGTCATGATGCTCCTGGCTATGGTTATTCATACAAAGTGACCTGGAGTTATTCTATCCATTTTGTCTATTTTCTAAGACAGAATGATTTGACTGCTTTTTTCTAGTATCTTGAGTGACCACAAAGAAATTCTTTTTCTCTGATAGTTCATAGTTTTATTTCAAATCCAGCATTTTTCTCACATAGAGCCTACCAAATGAATGTGGTATTTGATTTGATCTGCTTTCGTTTACAAAAGAATTAACAGTTAAAAAATCTTTTTTTAAAACCTTCTCTAAGTTTCTTAAAACAGTATTTATTAAATTGTTTCAGATGATTTCTAGCATTTAACTGATTTATCTGGAAACTCAATTGTATTAAAGAAGGCATAGATGTTACAACTATTTTTTTCTTACATCATATTTCGAAGTACAATTAATCAATGTAAAGTATGCAGTGTACTTCACATGAATGGATGGTTTCTCTGTCATGCTATTAAATCTTTCTAATAAAACCTTTGGACAGTTGCTAACTTATACTTCTCATCTCTAAAATTTTATCTAAAGTATTTTTTTATTTATTGTATACTGACCACTTCTTATCTCTTTGTGATTCAATACCTTCCATTGCTATGGGCCTTCTTAATTCTTCATCTCATCTGTAAAATGTTACTTTTATCTCACAGACATGAAAAGAATAGTAGTTTTAGAAGACTTTGCTCTAGACACTGTCATTTTATAGATACATATTACATTTACCATTGATTTCTTTCCTTCATTTACATGTATTTATTCTCTATCATGCAGTTAACTGTTTCACAACAAAATATATCAATATCCTATTTCCTAGAACTTTCTCAATGCAACAAAAAATTTCATTCACCTGGTCTTTTATACTACAAATAAATGAATGCCTACTTGCAAGCTCTCACACTTCTGTTGCTTTTCACTGACTCTTTCTAAATCAGATCTGAGTATATCTGCCTCTGTTAATATCTCTTTGTAACTTTCATATCAGTTCTCTATTATGAGCATATTTGTATAGTTAGTATTTTTTATTTTTCCTAAAAAGCATCTCAAATATTTTTTTTTTTATAATGTACATTCTTTGCTTCAAAATATATCACATTACCAACAATCAAATATAAATTCAGTGGCAATCTTCTTTTTACTTATGAGAATATGGAAAGATTCTGGATTTATCTATTCAAGCATAACACCACCTGCAATGAAAGCTGTTAGTCTATTAATTTGAAAATTTGGATACAATGTCTTAGCGAAAATATTTTACATATATCATTTTTTGAAAATATTATCTATTAATGAACAAAATGATGATATTTCAGAAAATACTTGTCATGTTTCATGTATCAGTTGAGAAGTACTCTGGCAGTTAAGTCTCACTGCAATCATATCTCTTCTGTTTTTAATCTATAGCATTTGGTTGAAAGTTTGGGAAAGTTTTGAAGTTGTTTTCGTTTGGAAGCGTTAAATAATCTGTGACGGCCAAGTTGGAGGAATTGTGCTGCAGTAGTAGTTGTATAGCAGAGTTTGATGATATCATTCCAAATTATGGCCTATATTATCTGATGGAAGAAGAAAATAGCGATAAAACGAACCCTTATCGAAGTTCTCGTGATTCAGATATGTATGACAGGCTTGATTCTAGGGAAGGTGCCAAGCACATGTCACAGCCTGACTATAGTGTCAACCCTCAGACATTATTGGAAAACTATGTGGAGAAGAAAGTTCGTTTTGCTGGAGTGATTCCAGATGTGCAGATTGATGATGTCACAAACAGAACAGATGTATTACGCATTATTGATGAAGGCAAGAAACAAGGCAGAGTCCATCATCGGACAACAGATAAGGAGCATGGCACTTGCTTCACACTCAATGTACACAACATAAAGCTGACCTGCAAAGATGAGTTGCTACTTCGTATCTGCATCCATGAGATAGCAGCAGTGTGTTACATCAAAGACGACAACGACTACATTCTACCGATTAAATACGGAGTTCCAGAGAAATGTAACTTGGCTGTACTTTATGTTGACGACAAGATGCAAGCTGAAGAAATTTGTGCATTGGTCGACCAATGTTTCCAGCTTGTTTATGCCGATGTAGCCATTCAGTTCATCAACATCAACTTAAATGGTGCTTTCGGAACATCAGTGCCTTCTTCAAACACACAGAGTGACTCCACCACTATTAACAATGCCCAAGACACAGCACTGAAACCATCGTATATAAAAACAAAAGACCAGAACCTTACCAAGAACAACACTTCATCCTACAGCCGTTCCCCAAAAGCATCCAAGCACACAATTAGTGGAACCACCGAAAGTGAGATTAGTCTGACTGGTGGTGATTATTCTGAGGTCATTCAAGATTATCTGAAGAAGCTGCACAAATGCCTCACCAAAACAGAACTGTGTCAGTTTGCTGTTCTGCTCACTGCCCGACAGAAAGGTGCAACCACAGGAGAATTTTGCAAAGAAGTTTTCAATTTGTTCGGACAAGAAAGGAAACATATGATGACTGGCATGGGTCCTTTCATAGAAGCAAAAGACTATCATGTGTTTGAAGAATTCCTGTCTAAAAATTCTATGGCGCTTCCAGCAAATGGCCATGGTATCATCTCCAGCTTCCACAGCAATTCTCAGCTCTGCAAAGACAACAGCATTACAACTCACTCAATAAACAGCGGAGATATGGATGAATTTGATCGAATGATGGACTGCATCTCAGATCAGATCGATAACATGGAGAACAGTGTCGATGTGGACAGCTTTGTGTCATGAAATCTGACTTCCCCCCCCACCCATATACAGACCTTCTTGCCTTCTCTGTAGTATTTATGTTTTATTTTTTTTTTGTTTCTTTTTCCTTTGCACCCCCCCCCCCCCATCATTTATGACAGTCCATGCTACTGAGTGACACTTCAGTTCCCAACTCCTCCACTAATCATCTACCCATCCACCCTTTGCTACCTGTTTCAAACTTCCAAAACTGTTCCCATAGAAACATTACTTATAATATCTTTTTTTTTTTTTGTTATATACAACTATCTTCCTTTCTCTCCCTCTCTCTCTTTCTAAAAGCACCCACTACACTCTCGGAGTGGTTGGCGTTAGGAAGGGCATCCAGCTGTAGAAACTCTGCCAAATTAGATTGGAGCCTGGTGTTGCCATCCGGTTTCACCAGTCCTCAGTCAAATCGTCCAACCCATGCTAGCAGATGTTAAACAATGATGATGATGATGATTTATCAGAAAAAAAAAGAAAAAAACTCCACAACTTCAGCAAATGAATCATTGCATCTGCAAAGCAAGAAAAATAGTAAACTAATGGATAAGTGATGCATTCTACTGTTTTATATATGGGAGAATACCACTGTCTGAATTGCCTTTCCAAGATATCTCTGCTTAATACTCATATGACATAATTGATGCATGCTCCAAAGTGCAACCTCCTTGGCTTTAATTATTTTTTAATTTCATTTATGTAGCCAATACTTAGTTTTTTTTATTCCTCCCAGTAATATTAATATATCTAATATATACACAGACATGTAGGAAGTAAATAGACACCTTTAATTTTCAAAATCTTTTATTTCATATGCAAGTAAACAATTGAAATATAATCGATAGGTAGGACTACATACTTTAGTATTTAGTTGACATTCCCTTTGCAGTTTTTAATTCAGAAACTTTTTGGCATTGAACTGATGAGTTTTGTGATTGTCTCTTGTGGAATTTCTGCCCACTTTTCATGCAACAATCGAAACAATTCATTTTTAGATTTAGGTTTCTGTCGAGTTTTTCATATAGCTCTATCTAGTATACTCCAAAGATTTTCAATTGGGTTCATGTCAGGAGATTGGCTCAGCCAAGAAAGCTTTTTGGTCCCATTTTCAGTCAGCCATTGTTGATTCCTTTTCACTGTGTGACATGAAGCCCCATCTTTCATGAATAAAAACTCATTTTTCGTTATGTTATCGTGTGAATACATCGGAAATAGTCCTTGTTTCAGTATTTCGATGTATTTTTCAGAGTTTATGGTTCTAACACATTTGATCAGCTCAGAACGACCATTGCTAGTGACAGCTCCCCATACCATTACAGAGATACTGCCATGTTTTGCAGTTGGTTGGAGTCATTTCAAATCAAATTCTTGATTGGGAAGCCTCCAGACCCAAACACGTCCACTGTCTGAAAATAATGCAGATCTGGATTCATCTGAGAAAGTCACTTTATCCCAAAATGAACTGGATTTTTCTGACATTTCCTTAGCCCATTTCTTTCTTTTCATGATATTAATTGGTTGAAGGAGAGGTTTTCTTCTAACTGCTCATCCTTAATACCCAAGCTTATGGAGATATGTAACACACGTTCTTGGAGTAACTTCTAGCTGTTTTGCAATGGCAGAAGCCTTCGAACGGGGTTCGTTTTCCACAATTCTCTTCAAACAGTGAAGCTTCCTTTCCGAGGGCCCAGGTCGACCAGGATGAAAGATCTGCTGATTCTTTTCCTTGGCTTTTGAATTGCACTATAATTCTATTAACAGTAGCAAGAGGAATTCGAAGATTTTCTGCAATTTTTTGCTGGCTAAGACCAGCCTCAGATTGCCCAACAATATGACCTCTTTGAAAATCTGACAGTTTTGCTGAATTTTTTGTGCGTGGCATGGTTAATCTTCACAAATGTTTAATATAATGGCACCTGGAATGAGAAAGAGTAATTACATTGTAAATTATACACTGCTAAAACATATTAAGATGCTTAGATCAAAAATTTTGAAAATTAAAGGTGTCTATTTACTTCCTTCATGTCTGTGTATATAAAATATATTTTATTTGGTTTTAGCGATTGTGTCTCCTTAGTGGAAGCGCATTGATTGAGTGGTTTAGATGTAGACCTACCTGCTCATGATTTTAAATCTGATTTTTTTTTCTTTTTTTTTTTTGTCTATTTTGCATTTACTCAGCTATTGGAAACAGACATTAAATCATTTAGAAATGTTACCTGTGATAGGAAAGACATGTATCCTATCCTAATGAAATCCATCTTGCATACACTTAAGCTTATGAAACCAGAGTCAAGGACCAACCCTTTAAAACTTGACTAGTCTTAGAAGATAATTACATATTTTTAGCATAGAGTTTCCCATTACTAAAATTTTGTATGAAGTTTTATGTTTCTAATGTTCTTTGTGGTATGATATGTTCAGAAAAACTCTCAGAAGAATGTAAAATGTTCATGACAAGCATATATTATTACTTCCAAATTGCAACTGCATTAAATTGTTGCGAAGACTGCTTCATATTTACTAAATGTGACTGATATTGGTTTCTGAAGCATGCAATTTGATATCATAAACATATTGTCTCTTCTCTTCATCTTCTGTTACAACTGGTATGGGGGATTTTGCTCCTTGGAGCTAGCTATCACCTCCACTCAAGCTCTCCCAACTTAACCATCTCTACTTCTCTCATTACCCACATTGTGTCATATCCACTGGCCCTTCAATAACTACTGTTCCCAGTCCTTCCTAACCAAGATGCCCACCTTCTGTAATTCTCTCTTGGCACATATTTTCCCTGCATCCATTAAATTGCTGCTGTTCAAGAGCAAAGTTACCTGTATTAAAACAATCAGCCTTAAAGGATTTGCAAAGATAATGGGCATAGTCTCTTTCCCCAGATCAAATAATAAATAGAATTTTAAAATGGTAAAAACGCCATATGGCTTGTGTGCAAGTTGAGTTTGAGTGCATTGTGTGGTATATAGAATAACAACAATCTTATGATAGAGACTAGGAGTGTTTATTCATTATTTCATTCTACTCTTGTATAAAATATGCTTGAAAAATATTCTTAGGAATATTATTTAATTTCTTTATCTAACTATTGAGTTTTTATTTTGTTTTACATTTTTATCCTATCTTTATTACAGCGGAAGGATTACATCTGGCTCACCTAATGTCTGCTCACGGCTATCTTTTCCCTATTGATGACCATGTGTTAACGGTTAAAAATGACAACACGTATTACCGTTTCCAGGTAAGGTATATCTTTTTGACTCCTTCATTCGCTTTAGCTTTTGATTATATTTTCTCTATTCAAAATATGGGGTGTTTGATTACTCTTTTACTTGTTTCAGTCATTTGACTGCAGCCATGCTGGAGTACCACCTTTAGTCGAGCAAATTGACCCCAGGACTTATTCTTTGTACTTATTCTATCGGTCTCTTTTGCCAAACTGCTAAGTTTCAGGGACGTAAACACATGAGCATCGGTTGTCAAGCGATGTTGGGGGGACAAACACAGACACACAAACACACACACACACACACACACACACACACACACACATATATGGCAGGTTTCTTCCAGTTTCCGTCTACTAAATCCACTCACAAGGCTTTGGTTGACCTGAGGCTAAAGTGGAAGACACTCACCCAAGGTGCTACACAGTGGGACTGAACCCAGAACCATGTGGTTGGTAAACAAGCTACATACTACACAGCCACTCCTGCGCCTAAAATTCTATTGAAAAGAATTCTGAGAAGGATGTAAAATGTTTATTCAATTCATTACTATTATCAATAATTCAAAACAATGTAAGTAAATAAGTAATACAGTTGACAAATGCTAAGGGATTAAAGCAGGGGTTTTCAAAATGTGGTCCGCGGACCACAGGGGGTCCACAAGGACAAGACAGCAAATACTTTTTATGGGCAATTTGATGTTAAATATGTTTTTTAATCGAAATCTTTTAATTGACAATAAACCTATTTGTTAAATACTGTGAAATAAATAAATGTAAAAATATATGTTATTTTAAGCAAATATTTATGTATAAATTTCATAAGCATTTATAGGGGGTCCCTAAGATAAAGCCTGAAATATGAAGGGGTCCGCAAGTCAAAAAGTTTGAAAACCCCTGGATTAAAGCATTGTCCCATCATGATTACAGTCTGGAACAAGTCAAAGCAAAACAAGTAAAAATGACTGGAACAAGTAAAAGCAAAAGATGAAAGCTATTTTATTCTTAGCTGAGTTTTGAGTTTTGAAGCATTTCTATATGTTATTGATCACCGTAAAATTATAACCTAAAACATTATTATTGTGACGTCTGTATCCTTAAGTTGGTGCTTTGTTGTCTTCAAATTTAGTTTTTCAAAACATGTAAACACATATTAGTAAACTCTAATTTATGTACAAATATTTTAAGTTTTTTCTTTTTCAATAATTTCAACTGAGTTTTCAATAATTTCAAGCAATGAGTTTGTTTTTTGCCTCTCTGTTTCTCTCACTCACTTAGTAGTAGTAGTAGTAGTAGTAGTAGTAGTAGTAGTAGCAGCAGCAGCAGCAGCAGCAGGACTGGTGGTGTTGATAGAGGTTGTAGTGGTGGTGGTTGTAGTGGTAGTGGTTGCAGCGTTGGTAGCTGTGGTGGTAGCTGTTGTAGTGATGGTGGTGGTTTTAGTTGTAGTGGTTGCAGTGTTGGTAGTTGTGGTAGTAATGGTTGTAGGGGTAGTAGTTGTTGTGGTAGTGGTTTTAATGGTCATGGTAGTGGTTGTAGTGGTGCTTTGGTTGTGGTGACAGTGGTGGTGGTGGTAGTAGTAGTAGTGGTGTTAGTGTTAATGTTTGTGGTTGTGGTACTAGTAGTGGTAGCAGTAGTTGCAGCTGTAGTGCTTCATAGGATATTTGAACATTTTTATATGTATTATATTCCAAGTATTATACTGTCTAATTAATTAGATTTAAATTTTTTCAACAACTCAGTAGCCTTTATTTTATCTTTTTTTTTTAATGAATGTGTGTGTATGTGTCTTAGTGGGGAGTATGCACACACATGCATGACGCATACACACACACATTGCTTGTAAAATTTAAGACAATCAATATCTTTATTTTCTCTGTCTTAAATGTCATCGCATTCATTTAAATGCATAATTTATCAGTTTAGTACTACTGTTTATACTGTTGAAGTGTTGCTTCAATACTATACAATTTTGCACAGTGTTATCATGTAACTTAGTTATTTCATTGCTTTTATTCATTTTATAGTTCACATTAATTTGTTTTGTTTGTTTTGTTTTTTTTTCATTTTAGCTTGAGTGAGATAGTTTTACAAATTTAGACATTTGCACACTGTTAGGTTAGAAAAAGGGATGTTAAATTATAATGATGATGATGACGATGTGTGTGTGTGTATATTTATCTCTTCTTAACTTTGGTTTTTTCTTCACTGCTATTTCTAATCAATTAAGCAACACTGAAATAGAGGAAGTACTAAAGATTATGGTTTTTCAAAACTGCTAGCTTTAACTTTAGAGATGAGAACTTTTTAAACATCTACATGTACCTATGTGTCAGTTGATTTGATATATGATTGTTACAAAATCCTTTATTCCTGGATATATACACAGACTAGAATAAAAACAGTAACCTTTCTTTTTAAACTAAAAGTAATAACACTGTTATCCATTAGACCATTGAGAAATGAAAAGCTCATTTTGTACTTAGTAAATCAATCTGCCAAATTGTTCCTATATATATCTGTTGAGTGGAGGCGCAATGGCCCAATGGTTAGGGCAGCGGTTTCGATTCCCAGACCGGGCGTTGTGAGTGTTTATTGAGTGAAAACACCAAAAGCTCCACGAGGCTCCGGCAGGAGATGGTGGTGAACCCTGCTGTACTCTTTCACCACAACTTTCTCTCACTCTTACTTCCTGTTTCTGTTGTACCTGTAATTCAAAGGGTCAGCCTTGTCACACTGTGTCACACTGAATATCCCCAAGAACTACGTTAAGGGTACACGTGTCTGTGGAGTGTTCAGCCACTTGCACGTTAATTTCACGAGCTGGCTGTTCCGTTGATCGGATCAACTGGAACCCTCAACGCCGTAAGCGACGGAGTGCCAACAACAACATATCTGTTGAAGTATGTCTTCTGCATAGGGTACAACAAGCACAAGATTTGTCATCTTTATTATGATGAAGTCAGACACACAGCTGGTTCTTTCTTTTGTATGGAATATTGTTATTATTTCTGTATACTATGCACTCTTGTAAAATGATAGCCCATAGCTATGTGTAGTGATAACCAAGAAAAATAGCTTTGGTGCATAATACATGCTGACTTTTCTTTAGTATTATGATGCATGGAAAAAAAGTGTGTTTAGTTAGATTTGTTATAGTTGCTGTATAAAATATATTGAAAAAAATTCAATCATTCTAAAGGAAACAAAAAACAAAGAAAAAGCAAATTTGAAAGTGATCGTTGAACTTTATTGGTGTCAGCCATAAAAGTACATTTCCTGTGTAGTCAACATTTTAGAAATCACGTGATCATGGTTCTTTTATGAAGAAGGTACCAATTTTTCATGAATACCAATCACTTCACCATTCGTCTTGACTTTTCTCAATACATCTGTAAATCTTATCACCCTGATATCTAACTTTGTCACTTCTTCCTACATGTTCTCAAGATACTTTCGTGCTTGAATTTAATTTTGAGGAAAAGTTATTACACTTTTCTTCCTAGAATGTCATTATATAAATCAAATTGTTGTTGTTGATGCTTAGCTACATAACAGCCCTATTCCAGCAGATCTATGCTCAAATGTATTCAAATCAAGACTGGCTGTGCAGTTAAGAAGCTTGATTTGCAACCATATAGTTTTGGGTTCAAGTGTCCTTCTTCTATAGTCTTAGATTGGCCAATGCCTTCTGAGTGGCTTTTGTAGATGGAAACTGTGAGGAAGCCTATCATGTGTGTGTTTGTGTGTATGTATATATTTACACACACACACACACACACACACACACACACACACACACACACGTCTGTGTGTGTATGTGTCCTTGTGTTTGCATTTGTCTCCCCTCACCACTGCTTGTTAGTTAGTTTCTTTACTTTCCTGTTTCTTAGCAGTTTGGCAACAAAATTTGATAGAATAAGTACTGAGGTGGATTTCTCCAACTAAACCCTTTAAGGCTGTGCCTGAGCATGGCTGCAGTCCTATGACAGAAACAATTAAAATATAAACTGCCTATTTTAAAGGCATAGTATTATGGTTAATTACACTATCCCCTGTGTCCTTCCTTTACTTAATGATGTTAATGTATAGCTTGAACAGACTATGTAATACTGATGAGATCTAATAGATCAAAACATGTATCTATCTTATCTGCAAACAAAGATTATATTTTCTTTTAGTAACCTTCCCTTTTTTGTGTTTGTGTCACCATGACTAGCCACTAGGGTATTGTTTTCTTTCTGTGACTAAAAGTGATATTTCAATTATAAATATTTTTAAATGTGACATTCACCTCTTAAATTAGTTTTTTTATCTCATGCTTTGCACTATTTTGAATTATTTCCCTTAGTTCAGAATATTTTAGTATGCAAATTAAAAACAAAAATTTTTTTAATTACATGGGCCAAAAATTATCTACAACCATCCCCCCCCCCCATTATTGTAATTGTGAAATACTCTTTCAGCTAATCAGGTAAGCTTAATTAAGTTATATTATGCTAATGAGAGCTAATAGTCTGCAACACATCCACAGCTATTCCGTGCTTGCAAAAGAGAAAAAGAAAAATGGATTTTTCTCTCAGCATGTAAATTAACTTTGGGAGATTCAATATTGGCCCAAGAGCTTGAAACAGACTGAACTTGCTCTAAAGGTATCCAAGGACTAAGTGTTGTGGTTAAATCTGGTGACAGATTTACCACCCAAGTAGGATTTGGTGTGATTCGAACTCAGAACACAAACAGCTGGAACCATTCCATCAGTCCACTGCCCTAGACTGGTATTTTAAATATTCTATCATTTACTTGCTTCAGACATTAGGCTACAGCCATTCTGGGACACTGCATTGAAGGGTTTTAATCAAACAAATCAAACCCAGGATTTATTTTTCTTTTAAGCCTAGTACTCATTCTATTGGTCTCTTTTGCTGGACCACTAAGTTATGAGGATGCGAACATACAAGTGGTAGTAGTGAGAGCAAACACAGACATACACATGCACACACACACACACACACACACACACACACACGCACGCACGCACACACACACACACACACACACACACACACACACACACACACACAACAAGATTCTGTCATTTACCATCTATCATATCCTGAGGCTATAGTAAAGGACACTTGTCCGAGGTGCTATGCAGTGGGACTGAACCTCAAAATAAAAAAGCTACAGGGCATTATATTATGTCCAATGCTTTAACAACTCCATTACTTGCTTTGCAGTCAATGCTGCAATGTGATATATATGTATAGTAAAGGACTATATGGTAGATGTGGTGGTGTACCAGAAAAAATGCCTCATAATATTGACCTCTGTCCTTATATTAAGTCTAACTGTCTGAAATTGTTTATTGTTAATACAATTATAATTTTTTCAGTCTATTAATCTTGTCTTTAGAGATGAAATAGTTGAAAAAAAAAAAATTCCATCAACAGGGATGTAAATATTAATCATAAATATTAAAGCATTTTTAATCTTTAAAGTATGAAAAATTATAATTGCATGTTCCTGTGTGTTCTGATATGAGAATCCCACCAGGGTTGACTGAGCCTTTCATCCTCTCCCAGGTCAATAAAATAGCTAGCAGTCAAGTTATGGTGTCAATTTAATTGACGATGGCCTCTTTTAAAATGTGTGACCTTATGCTTAATGCTAGAAATCAATATGATGCATATTAATATTAAAACTATAAACAAATAAACATGTGACAATATCATAATATATACTGTGATATTACAGCATATAAATAATGATATGAAGATACACAGCGAATCATCATCATCATCATCATCATCATCATCATCATCATCATCATCATTATCATCATCATCATCATCATTATCATCATCATTACTTAGTGTCTGCTTTCCTTGCTGGCATGGGTTAGACAGTTTGACTGAAACTGGCAAGCTGGAGTGTTGTGCCAGGTTCCAATCTGATTTTGCATAGTTTCTACTACTGGTTGCTCTTCCTAATGCCAACTGCTCTAAGAGTGTACTGGGTGCTTTTTACATACCACTGGCATGGATGCCGGTTATATGAAACTGGTATTGGCCACAGCTACAATTTCACTTGGCTTCATGGGTCTTCTCAAGCATGGCATATTGTCAAAGGTCTTAGTCACTTGTCATTGCCTCCATGAGGCCCAACATTCAAAGATCATGCTTCAGCCCCTTGTCTCATGTCATCCTGTAAAATAATAATGTTAAACTGTTATAAAGCATAAAAATACTGAAGCACATAAAATAACAACATATATTTGTACAAACTAACTGAAGAGACCTGGCCCAATTACTTGCATCGGGGTAAACTCCATCAAAAGTACCCAAAGGATGATGAATCAAGTCTACCACCTTCTACATAGTCACTAGAAATAGCAGTGAAACCTACCTTAGATTACACACCTTGCCATCTTCAAAAGAGAGAGAAAGATTAGATAATATATTACTATGCCCAAGGATGGTTATGGCTGGAATACTTAGGAATGAGATTACAGGAAAAATAGCATACATTACAACATAGTTTAATGCTAGAATGTAACAATAACATGACTCAGTGAACCACAGACTTTAAGGTTATAAAGGAGAGTTCAGCTGTGTGAAAACCTTAAGGAAGTAATTCTTTCTGAAGATGGTCATCCAGGATTTTAACACATATGTAGTTTTGTATTTTGTTTAGAATATGAGAATAAATGGATGCTTATGAAAGTGAAAGTGGAATTATGAGAATGATTGATGAGATGCCTTGTAATTTCCATTCTGAATCTTAACATTTTGAGTTCAAATTTTGCCTCCTATCACTAACTTTCTCATGATTGGAAACAGGGACCTTAGGCTTTGTCTACGTCTCCATTATACTGAAATTTCCAAGTAACACCGATCAGTTTGCGAGTTAGTATATGAATCTTTTTGATCTCTTGCAGTGACCAAAAGTAAAATGTGGCCAAGAAGATAAGCACTGCAAAAGTGTTTTCAGCAATATGCTTATTGTAAGCTGAATGTTCAGATGATCACACTTTTAACATTGTTTTAGCTCTCTTGAGGTACTCATTCCTTGTCCTCTCCTTATTGATGGCTATATCACAGCTGATATTCTCATCCTGTCCAAGGTACTTATAGGTTTCCATAGAGAGTAAAAGCTGTATTTTTAGGTTGTTCATGTTTAGTATCTTGGATGAGGGTATAATTTTCCCACATTTATCACCAAAAAATACACATTTGGACTCACTAAATTTCATTCCAGTTTATTTAATGAATTGGGTTATGAGATCCAGTTGCTTTTTTGATGTGGTTAATATTTAGTCCAAACAGCTTCAGGTCATCATCAAAGAAAAGGAGAGAGATGTTAAAGGATCCATTCCTATATCAGTTATGTTTTTTTATTGGGTATGTATGATAAAGGGTTTAACGAGAGAACAAAGAGCAGAGCATTACTGACAAGCTATCGCCTCGAAGGATGCCTTTTTGTAGTGTGTAGTATAAGATTTAATAAATTTATTGTTGCCTCTAAGAAGTAGGTAGAAGTACCAGTTTCTAGTTATGTGGTGGATGGCAGCTACTAATGGTGGTAGGACTTTGGTTAATTGCAGTGCTGAAAGCTTCTTTGGTTGTCCAGCCACACCAAGTTTCTGCAGTTCTTCTTTCGTGTATCATTTTAATAATCAGCAGGTGCTCAATAAATCCTCAAACTTTCTTCTCTTCTCAGTTTGTTCAGGAGTTATAATAGTGTCAGTGGTACAAAGTGGTCCGGTAGAAGCAGATTGAGGTATCTAGTGTATATCTTATACATGATATGTTGGTCTGCTATCAGGTGGTTATTTTAAGATTCAGTGGTTTGTCTATTTTAGAGCATGAGAAGAGTGATGGCTGTTGACAACTAACTGTATGGATATGTTTGACATACCTTTAATATTCTTATTATACAGTGTTATTAAATCTTGCGGATAGAAATTGGGATTTTTAAAATCAATATCCTGCAATAAGATATGAATTTGAGAATTTTCTATTTTGTATTTTTTCAGGACTCATCCTGGTACTGCACCATTGATTTCGTAAAATTTTTATTCAACACGCTTGCAAGTACCTCTGTTCTAATTTGTCTCTCCATTGAATCTATCTTTTTCATTGAATCTATCATTCCGTTTCCATATTGATTTCCATTATCTTTTAAGTTGTTCTGTCGATGGGATGTTTATCATTAACAATGTGTTATTTTTATTGAAGCTATAATATACTGATACTGGATCTCTAACAAACAATCTATTCTATGTTTTCCTTTTATACTTGGCAGATGTATATTTTAATTTCTCCAGCTGTTACTTCTTGTTTCTGGTGATGACGTTTGAAATTTAAGGTTCTTCTCTTTGAGTTCCCAAACTACTTTCTTAGTTTAACTTTTGACCATATGATTTTTTTTTTTTGTAAATTTATTGATAGTGTCACACTTCATAACTATGATTATCTGTGAGATGGTTCTTCAAAGAAGCACTATTTTTTTTTGAAAGTTGTGAGCCTAGCCTGACTTGATGTTTACCTTTGACTCCATTGTGCAACTCCAACTCATTTTGATAGGCTAGTAATGTTATTGTTGCACACATATCAGGAAGTTTATAGTCTCAGATGGGAGTACTGTTTCAATAGACATGAGATAATTCCCCACTATTTCAATTATTACTCTCACTTCTGAATTAAAAGGCTCTTTTTTATGATTGTTTGAAATTGCCTGTTGCATCATATCTAATGATACAACTGTTAGAGAATTATAAAAATTCCAATATTCCATGGTTTATTCAAGGAAGCTAACATTTTTATTCTCTAGCAGGTTATTTTTGTGTAACTGTAGTTCGATGTTGTTACTGAAGGTATTGATGTTGTTGAATGTTCTGCGATAGTCTACTGTGGAACAACAACTACTACATTCAAGGTGTACATTGTTGTCAACATCAATGTTGTTATTATTGGATATTGTATTTTTTTGTGGTGTTACTATGTGTTAAACTAAGGGGATTCCTCTATGTGTATTAGTGTGCAGTTAATTATATGCTTCCTTTATTCATTTAGATGTTTTGCACATAGATTTGAAACTTGAGAAAAGTCATGTATATTTTTACTGTTCCACTTACAGATTGTATATATAATGTGTGAATTGGCAGGCTGGTTTCTTTTTAGGAAAACCCTAGTTTATCCATATTGTCATTTAAGAATTTGTTCATACAAGTGCACCAGTTATTGGTATAAGTGAGAATTTGTAATCTGGGTACAGGTTCTGGAGATTTCAAAGCAATTGTCTGTAATTATCATCTTTCTCTTTGATTTTGAAAGAGGTATTCAGATGAGTAAAGCAGCAAACCTCTCTAACAGTACAAAATGTTCTTTGTCTGCCTCAAACAACAATATACAGCCTCGTATGTTTGCACTTGGTAGTTTTAATGAGAATGTTCCACCAATATTCCTTGTGTTTATGTTTGTGTAGGTAATCAGTAACAGAGTGTGTACTATATTTATTCCAAGACAGTCTTTTTTCAAATGTCATTGTATATTGTTTCAGTGACAATGTCATATTGCATAAGGAGGTAATACCTGGATATTTTTGAGTGGCTACTAATTACGTGTGATGTCTTCCACAGAAATATGACATAATCTGGTATTTTCAGTTGCATCTTGGGGCTCCAAGGCTACACTGTCTCTTTGGTTTTCAAGATGTTTTGTGGCAATCTACTACTCTTGGATTGCAAATGCATAGCCTTCAAAGTGTGATGTGATGTATCAGAAAAAGAATGTAAGAGATATTACACTCTGTGTCAATATTTCTGTCTTCTTCAATTCTTTAGGAAACATACCTATGCATAGTCTTCTTTTGGTATGCTAAGCATGTCATGTTCAGGTCTTCTTTGAGATATTTTAGTCCAGTTGTTTTGTGGTTGTATTCAAGGCCATCAGAAAGAGAGTGCATCCTAACGAGCTCACTGTTCACACATAGGATGTTGTGCTTTCCTCTTCTCAGCACAAAGTTTATGTATTTATTTTTGCTGCTATTGTTTAGTAGGTATTGTCTGAGAGAGACTATATGGCATTTGAAAGTGGTCTACCCTGATTTCAAGCCCCCCCCTCCCCTTCATCTCTTCTTAGGTAGAGCCTTTGGTATCACTGTTACTGCGGAAGTTTCCTGTTGGTATCAGAATCTTAAAGGTTTTAATGTTTATAGAATGGATTTTCTCTATAGACCAGTCAAGTATACCAAATGTTGGAATCAATATTGATACTGCGAATGTATGATAATTGTGGAATATTGTCTTGTAAGAGGAGTATTCAGATTGTCATATTTTTCTAAGTTTGGGATAATCTCGGGTCACTCTATCTTTATTTACATGTATGTATGTATGTATGTATGTATGTATGCATGTATGTATGTATGTATGTATGCATGTATGTATGTATGTACGTACGTACATACGTACGTACGTATGTATGTACATACATACGTATGTACTTACATACGTATGTATGTACGCATGCATACATGCATGCAAGCAAGCATTTATGCATGTCATTATTCAGTTTTATTCCAAGATTTCTTGCCAATAGAGAAAGAGCTGGTTTCCAACCTAGATTCAAGGCACCTTCATTGGAATTTCAACAACATGTATAGATATATGTATGTACACATGTATGTACATATACATGTTTTTACATATGTTTGTATATATATATATGTATATATATATATATATATATGTATATATATATATATATGTATATATATATATATATATATATATATGTATATATATATGTATATATATATATATATATATATATATATATATATATATATATATATATATCATCATCATCATCATCATCATCATCATCGTTTAACGTCCGCTTTCCATGCTAGTACGGGTTGGACGATTTGATATATATATATATATATATATATATATATGTACAAATGTATATATATATATATATATATATGTGTGTGTACATACATTGGCTTTGAAATGCTCTGTTGAAATAAGTCGTTGGTCTTAAATGAGAGCATGGGTATTTTGATTAGATCTAGAGTGTAACAGTATGCTAGTCTGAAATTGGAATTTCATATCTTTTCTTATTGTTGGTTAATTCATTATTAACTGAAGCATTTATTTGTAGTTATGTACTGATTTATCTAAGTACACATCTCTGACTATGGGTAGACTCTTATCTGTGCAAATCTTTTTTTCTTAATTAGAGACAGATTGTGCATACATATTGGAATAGATATAGTTTCAATTGTTCTTTGACTATCATTGATTTTAATTAGAATCTTCATATTTTTTCTCACTGTGTTTGTTTCTACCCAATTTGGTTTTAGGAAAGCTAAATTATTGATCCTTTCTGCGAATGCTTGACATGGTCAAACATTTTGGAAGGGTCAAGGATTCTTGGCTGATATAACAACTAACTATTAGTGAGTTAACAATTTCTAGTTCTACATTAGCAACATCTGGTGTCAAACCTAATGTGAAACCAAAAGCTTCCATGTGGAATGAACATGCAAGAAATCTTGAAACAGTAAAATGTCACTCAAATCATATCCCATACTTTAAAAAGAGAAGGGTACCATAATTAATGTACTGTGGGATATATAAAAAATTAGGATGCTTACATCTAGAATACATCTGATAATAGGACTGTCAGTTCAATAAGTGCTGACCCAAGATTACATAACTACAACAGATTGTTTCTTTTTTTAACTGGTTTTGTTAGAAGGAAGAAAGTGTGTGGGTGTCTACAGACTCTAAGATCAGTGAGGTTGATGTAGTCATTGTTCTTCATGAACAATTGCAGGTAAACAACTGAATGACTCTGCAAGTGCTAAACTGGTGGTCACAAGAGAGAGAGAGAGAGACACACACACACACATACACAGATTTGAGTGGAAAGTATCCTAATTAACTGTTGTCTATATTAGCTCAGAGATGTTAGAGTGGGAACAATGTGGTAATAATTGGCTGGATCAGAGTGGTTGCTTTTTTTGGGGGGAATGGGAGATACTGAAGAGCTCCAAATTTCAGGGTATATCCCTATTGAGAGTGAAAGATTACAAGTTTGGTGGGGTGAGGGAGCAAGTTCTGGGACATGTTTAAGTGTAATAGAAGGGACATTATTAGGGCAAATGGTCTTGTTTGTTTGAAGTAGCTGGAAGTATTTCTACTCTTAGCATATGTGACAAACCTAAAAGAGAGAGAAGGGAGAAGATTGGAAAGGGATTGGCCGAGAGTGTGTAGTACAAAGTGGGACGTAAATCAGGCAATGAAGGTGGACACTTTCTTTTTGGTGATATTATTTATGGATTACAGAACCAATGACGAAGAAAAGCAGATTCTGCAAAGTTGGTAGAAATCCTTTTGGCAAGGAACAACAAGGATCACATACACACACACATATTATGTACTTATATATATACATGTATGTATGTATGTATGTATGTGTGTATATATATATATCTTATATCTATATAATAAAGCTCAACGTCTGTGTGTCTGTACATCTATAAGTTGAAAAGGAATAGAAGATACATAAAAACAAAGTATATGTTCTCATGTAAACTATGTTTGAGAATTTCACCGAAACTGATTAGAAACAGATGACAACATAGAATCATTCTGTCCAAGATTTTGGGTCTTCCACTTCCGACGGCTTTGCTGTACTCTTTCTGTTACATGCTTTTCTCATATAATATGCCTTCCTGATGCAGATGACCATCAGTTTCCCTAGAATTTATTTTATCTTATGAACATGCATACATACATATTGGGTTGGCAACTAAGTTCCTGCCATTTTTTAAAATTCAAATTTTTTAAAAGGTTTAATAAAAAATAACAACTAATTAATCAATAATGTATTCACTCTTGTTGTTTACAACTTCTTCCCAATGTTCAACAAGATTTTCAATACCTCATTGGTAGAAATCACCTGATTTCGACTCGAAAAATTGATCCAACCAAGCTCTCAATTCTGCATCAGTAATGAATGAAACTCTATGCATAGCATTTGAAAGAGGTGGAAATCTGTTGGTGCCAAATCAGGAGAGTATGACGGGTGTGGCAGTACTTTCCAGCCATGCGTTTGAATGACTTCCTTGGTCATATTGGTGATATGAGGGCAGGCGTTGTCGTGCAGCAGAAGGACTCCATGCTGCCGATTAGGTCTTTTCTCTTGAATAGCCGTGTTGAGTCGTTCCATCTGTTGAACATAGAGTTCCGCATTGACCGTTTGGTTTTGTTCAAGCAATTCGTAATGGATAATCCCTTCCCAGTCCCACTATATGCACAACATCGTTTTATGCGGATGAAGATCTTGTTTCATGCGCGGTGTTGCTCGTTTACCGGGGCTAAGCCATTCCTTACACTGCTTCATATTGATGTACAGGCACCATTTTCCATCACCAGTAATGATTCGGTAAAGAAATCATTGCTTGTGTCTATGAGTTGAGTAGTGACGAGCAAGCAAACCAGCAGAGATTGTGGCTCGTTGATTCTTGTTGTTGTCACTTAAAGCATGCGGAAACCATGCTCCATGCTTCTGAACCTTTCCCATCGAGTGAAGATGCTTCTCTATAGCAGTGTGGGAGCATTCCATTTTCTCTGCCAGTTCCCTTGTCGTTTGACGAGAATTTTCATGCAACATTTGGTTTAATCGCTCTTCATTGAACTCAACTGGATGGCCAGAATGAGGTGTGTCTTTGAGGTCAAAATTTCCATTTTTGAACTTGGCATACCAACCATGAGTGGTTCTTTCAGCTATGGCACCCTCTCCATACACAGCACAAATGTCGCGAGCATCTTTTGCAGCCTTAGAACCTTGATCAAAACAAAAAGGAGGTGTCGAAAATGCTTGTTTTTCTTAACTTGACATTCCATTTTAATGAGCTGAAAATAAACAAGAATTAATTAAAATTAGCTAGAAAAGAAAAAAACAAAATAGATTCCAAAATGATTTAAAAATAGAATTCTCGAAAAAAATAAATTCCAAAATTTAAAAAACGGTGGGAACTTAGTTGCCAGATTCCAAAATTTAAAAAAACAGCGAGAACTTAGTTGCCAACCCAATATATACACACATACATACATATGCATGTATATATGTATCAACTATGGTTGATACATACATACTTACTTTTAACATCTTACTCTTGAACAATTGTAAATCAACAGATGAGGGAAAACCATGTCTGTGAAAGGAATTCCAGAGAACTGTTATTCTAGGAAGAAAGGACTGGGAAGTGTTCTTAGTGTGGGATGGGTGAGGCTGGCATAATTTGAATGACATAGGAAAAAGATATGATTGAATGAAAAGAGGCTAAGTGGAGGTGGCATGAGAACAGGTAGCTTCAAGAAACTATAGTAACGGTACAAGAGGCAAAGAGTGGAGTTAGAAGTTGAAGTCACTGTGCTAAGTTAGGTGTGATGTGGGACTCAACAACAACAGTCACTATACCAACAGAAATCACTAGTAGGAATGTATGGTATTTCTGAGCTAATAATGATATTCAATCCAAGCATCCATTAGGATAAAACTCCTCCTTTCAACTTTTTCCATTCCGCATCTGTCAGGGCCCTTTTATTGACACCTTTTATCTAGTCTTGATTGGATTACACTTGAGATGTTAGTGTCAACAGTAGCACTTAGCACTAATTCTGCTTCCACTGATAGCTTTCAGTCTCTTTGATGATCATTTCAGCTGGACATCTTTCAACATAGTGTCTTCCTTTCTTTTCTCTTTTCATCTCATCTTCTCGAAGCACTGAATGCTTCTCTATTCACCTTCATC
This sequence comes from Octopus bimaculoides, assembly GCF_046866305.1. NCBI lineage: Eukaryota > Metazoa > Mollusca > Cephalopoda > Octopoda > Octopodidae > Octopus > Octopus bimaculoides. Next base: position 98,726,748 of record NC_142930.1, on the reverse strand, counting down.
TCAATGATTATTTGTCTCACCTTCTTGACTCTGATTTTTCACTTTACTACCAAAATTACAGTGACTGGACAATCTGTCTTATCCTTCTATTCATGTTGTGCTGTTCTGCTTATACATGATATCACATTTTCTCTTGACATATAAATTAAATGGATATTATTTTTGGTCTTTCTACTTCCGCTTCTCTGCCTCCTTGTCTTTATTTTCTCTTGAATCTATTTGTTATGGCTGTCTAAGGGCCTATTTCTGTATTTACCAATCTTATATGCTAAACATACTCTTATGTGATCAGTTGACAAAAATATCTTGCTTTCTCTCTTTTATTTTCTCTCACTCTATTCTCACTTTCTCTTTCATTCTTCTTACTGCTTCATCGATTGATTTCTTTCTCTTCATTTCATTTTCTTCCTCTTTGTTGTCTTTCTTCCTTTCTTTCTTTCTATCAGTCACTCTCTTGCTTTTTTTTCTTTTCTCCTTCCTTCCTTCTCATGTATGATTGACTATTTCAATTCATCTAATAATCTAGAGGTATTTTATGGCTTGCTGTGGATAAAAGCCATGGTCAGCTTGTAAGAGTCAGTTTACAGCGACATTTATAGACTCAGTCACTTTATGTGCAACAGACATCTTGAGTTCCTGTTGTTTGTCTCACAATTTGTAGCTGTCTTTCACTCTAACCACAAACATAATGCTTTAACCTTTGGAAAAATGTATGGAAACATCTAAACCAAAACATCTTTTACATTCTTGGCACTAAACACTTCCTTTCTCAAATTACACCCTACTAGAAGTCCTCTGCACACCATGTTTCACTTATTGACATTAATCCCTACAAACATTTGAACTGAACATTCAACTGTATCAGCCATAAAAAGAAATATGGACACTGCTTCTCTTATTAAATACTGAAAAATAAACACTGGGTTTCTGCTTTCATTTGTGTCACATTCCAGGAAATAATGTCTGTTAATTCTCAGTTTTTTCGTTTACTCTTTTTTTATAATGCCTTATTTATTTGTGTTTTTAGTATAATTCTTCATCTATAAATGGATAGGTTGTTTGGTTGGTTGGCGTGTTGGTTAGCAGTGTTGGCTGCAGGAAAGGCATCCAACCACTGAATGCTGTTTTGATGAACTTTGTACAAACCAAATCAGCATGGAAGAAGTGGATTTGAAAACAATAATGATGATGATGATGATGATGATGATGTGGCATGAAACTTGGAGTCATAGAATGCATGAGTTATAAAGTAAAAGTGATAGTGTCAATACTGTCCTGCTTATAATATATGTCAGATAGTTTTACAAATTCTTTCCACTTGTATTTCCATGTAGTTAGAGTGTTAACTTTCCTCATTTCAATCTAATTAGACATTTATTTATTTATTTCTATTTTTCTTTTAGACACCTTGCTTCTGGCCTTCTCGCAGTGGTGAACCAGAGAATACTGATTATGGTATGTATCTGTGTGCTATTTTCATGCAAATTAACTGCCATATATATGACATGCTCTATAGTCAATTTACTTGCATAATATAATAGACACTACTCTCGGAACAAACTCTGACCATCTGTTTAAATATTAATTCATGGAAGAAGCTGTATAAAGTCTTCTTAATATAATGTTGTTAACACAATAAAAAATGAAATAGTCTCTACTTGAAGCAGTGATTGATCAGCGGCCTCTGTTCAATAGGTTTACTGAAGCTGACTTGTCCTAGGTTATTCAACATCAACTAAACAATTGACTTCTATTACAACAGTTACCAGATGATGTATGATTACTATCATTAATGATGTATGGAGGTAGCAATAGGGATTTTCAGATTTTGCAATTCAGTTTTTGTTAGGATTGGCATGGTCAACATTATTAATCTAAGTAAAAACAAAGACAATAATTTCTGCATTTTAAAAACTTCAGTTTTTTTTTTCTTTTGGAGGGATATTAGATATGTGTTATATGAAAAAACCTCATTCACAATCATATTTCAGTCTACCAGACAAATGTTTCACTGAACAACCTAAAAATTTTAAAAAACTATTTTCATTTCTTTTATGGTCCCCCGATCCCTTATCTGGTGGTCAATGAGGAAACTTGGGATAGAAGAATGGTTAGTGAGAGCTGTGCGAGCCATGTACAGAGATGCTGCCAGTAAGGTGAGGGTTGGAAATGAGTACAGCAATGAATTCCGGGTAGAGGTAGGGGTCCACCAAGGTTCCGTCCTCAGCCCCCTATTATTTACCATAGTCCTCCAGGCAATCACAGAGGAGTTCAAGACAGGTTGCCCCTGGGAGCTCCTCTATGCTGATGACCTTGCCCTAATTGCAGAGTCACTATCAGAACTAGAGGAGAAGTTTCAGGTGTGGAAGCAAGGTCTAGAATTGAAGGGCCTTAGAGTCAACCTAGCTAAAACCAAAATCCTAATAAGTAGGAAGGTAGATAAAACACAAACCCCTTCAGGTAGATGGCCCTGCTCAGTATGTAGAAAAGGAGTAGGTAGTAACTCTATAAGATGTACCCGGTGCAAGCTATGGACACATAAGAGGTGCAGCAACATCAAAGGCAGGTTAACTAGCAAGTTAGTTTTTGTTTGTGGCAGATGTTCAGGTGCAATAAAAACTGCAAACAAACAGGAAACAACTTCTATCTCATTCCAGGGTGAAAAACTAGAGGTAGTCGATAGCTTCCGCTATCTGGGCGACCAAGTTAGTAGTGGGGGTGGGTGCGCTGAAAGTGTAGCTGCTAGAATAAGAATAGCCTGGGCAAAGTTTAGAGAGCTCTTACCCCTGCTGGCGACAAAGGGACTCTCACTCAGAGTAAAAGGCAGACTGTATGACGCATGCGTACGAACAACCATGCTACATGGCAGTGAAACATGGGCTGTAACTGCTGAGGACATACGTAAGCTCGCAAGGAATGAAGCCAGTATGCTCCGTTGGATGTGTAATGTCAATGTGAATACCCGTCAGAGTGTAAGTATCTTGAGAGAAAAGCTGAACATTAGAAGCATCAGTTGTGGCGTGCAAGAGAGACGATTGCGCTGGTATGGACATGTGGTGAGAATGGAGGAGGATAGCTGCGTGAAAAAGTGCCACACCCTAACAGTTGAGGGAACCCGTGGAAGAGGTAGGCCCAGGAAGACCTGGGCTGAGGTGGTGAGGCAAGACCTTCGTACATTGGGCCTCACCGAGGCGATGACTACGGACCGAGACCTTTGGAAATGGGCTGTGCGTGAGAAGACCCGGCAAGCCAAGTAAGATCGTTGCCAGTGCCCCTGGACTGGTTCTTGTGCGGGTGGCACATGAGATGCACCATTTTGAGCGTGGCCGTTGCCAGTACCGCCTGACTGGCTCCTGTAGGATTTTCGAGCGAGATCGTTGCCAGTGCCCCTGGACTGGCTTGTGCGGGTGGCACATAAAAGACACCATTTCGAGCGTGGCCGTTTTCGTGCGGGTGACACGTAAAAGCACCCACTACACTCTCTGAGTGGTTGGCGTTAGGAAGGGCATCCAGCTGTAGAAACTCTGCCAAATCAGACTGGAGCCTGGTGTTGCCATCCGGTTTCACCAGTTCTCAGTCAAATCGTCCAACCCATGCTAGCATGGAAAGCGGACGTTAAACGATGATGATGATGATGGAACATGTAGATGAAATCCTTGTTTGACATCTTCCATTGCTCTCTGCTAAGTGAGCTTGTTGTGCTATATAATTGTTCTTATCATTGTTCCAAAACACTAAACAACGGAAATTATAAGCTGTTGTCTCTAAATATTCTATGTATGCATCATATAGTGATGTTGTTGAATTGATGAAATTAATTAAAAACTGTATCTGAAGACTGAGAAAAAGGATGCTTATTAATGGATGGAAATATGCAAATATCAAAACATTAGCTATTATTGCTTTATGCAAAATGCAAAAAGAAAATCCATCTCATCCTGTATGTAATATATTAATATTGTTAGTTGTCATGCCAACAAATAAGAAACATTTACCAAGAACCCTAATATAATAGTGTAGGTTCTCCAAATTCACATCACAATCTACAACAATTTATCACTAAAGTTGATTTCTAATATAGATATGGTCAAGGTTATACCTGTTGATCTCAGAAGGAATTGAACTCTGAAAATGTAGGGATGCAACTAAATGAGTAAAGTAATGTAATAGCAGGTATAGCAAACCTATGCTATAATGCAAAATTAGAAATGACACTGAAGTCAGAGGTAAACTGACATAGAAAACATTTCCTGCTTAGACTATCAGATTAATGAATGAACTCTAGTGTCTTCTATAACAATGTTTTTTTTTCACTCTGGTTAGCTTTGGGCAGTTCTTATCATCCATTATTTCCAATCATTGGTTGATACTTGTCCAAGATAATATGAAGCATGATGGTTAATATGATGGACTCTCAAATAATTGGTAGATAATATGGCCAAAGTATGTGAGTCTCAGTTCGTACATGATGTTTAACAGGCTGGAAGGATTGCCTGCTTAATATCAATGTTTAACTAATCAAAGATTAGCGGTACACTGATTGTAAGTTTATCTGTAAAATGATCTGATAGTCAAGCCAATGATAAAGTAGTGATGATGACTACAGAATTATTGATAACAAGGCTAACAAGGCTTTGTAAGGTAATACCCATGCAATCAATGAGCTAGTAGAGGATAAAAATAGTGGAGCTTAATGAAGATAACAGTTAGCCAATGATAGTGTTTAACATGTTACAGCTTGATGTTTCAAGAAATCGTTGTCGTGATGTTGCTGAAAAAATATTAATTTCTCTACTTTTGTAAAGGGGGATATATGTATATTTGAGTTCATTTATCCCATTATAAAGGGTAAAGGGTAAAGACCCCCTTCGGTCATAAATGACCCCGCGATTGCACAAGTTTCGGGCAAGGTTTATGGAAGACCAGCAGTTGCTCATGCATACCAGCCTCCCCTCTACAAGCCACCAATATTATCCCAGAGAATGACAAAGGCTGATACAGCTTGGCACCAGTGATGTCATAATTCATTTCTACAGCTGAGCAACATGAAATACAGTGAGCAACTGGAGCAACATGAAATAAAGTGTCTTGCTCAAGAAAGCAACACAGCATCTGGTCTGGGAATTGTAGTCACAACCTCATGATTGTAAACCTTATGTTCTCACCACTGAGTAGTGTGCCTTCATGCCTCATATATCTTAATGCACGAGTAGGATTTGAAACCAGCACTAAATGACTTGAAACTTGATAATGTAATCTAATTTAATAAGTCAGTCTGACAAACCAGGTGTTCACTTTAACCCCTTATTTTGTCTTTAACTTCTAAATTACGAGTGAGTATTGTTTTCCAGTTCTCTTAATTATTTTCTTACAAGTGTCTTGCCCAATGGTACTACTCAATGACTGTAATAAAGTTTGACTTCATGCTAATATGGTTAATTATGCAGTATTAAGATTGAGAACATAATGCATTTATATTTCTAATCACACTGTTTTATTCTCTTAGAAAATTTGAATGTAGTTTACTCAACTGCTTGTCAGTCTTCAATAAATTCTTCCACATTCTTTCATCACTGCCAAGTCATTTCCTATTATTATTGTTATATTATTGTTATAAAATAACAGTTGAAATCACTTTCCTAGGTTTAGAACCTGAGACGAGTTATGTATTTGCTAATTAACTGTTATACCATTATTAAAAATATAATAGGAATGTAAATTTGAGTTGGGAAGTAAAGTAGTGCATAGTAAGATTCTAGTAGTAAAGGTGGAAGTTATAAAATGAATAAAAATAAACTTTTATAATTTTATAATCTTTTACACCTTTCAACCTGAATATTTTTCTACAGTTTTCACATATGAAGTAGGTGCATTTAATATTCTTCTTTGCTAATATAAAGTGATAGAAGTTTTTAACATGTTGTAATTTAGATTAATTTGAAAAATTATTTTGGATATATTTCAAATCATTGCATTATTTCAACTTCTGGCTACTTTTCAAGAGAATGAAATAAACAGATCATTGTTACCTATTGTTAGTTTTGCTTTTCTCTTTATCCTATTCAGTGTGAAATATCTTTTACACTGAATAGGAGTGGAACTCACTTCTTTTTCCAGTCAGTAAAACTAGAAGCAGTGTTAAGTGCTTTGCTCAAGAACACAACTCAATGATAGTAATAAACTGAACTCATGATCATGTAGCTGGTTGTCCAGCACATTAACCTCTCATAGATTAAGAAAATCATATAGACTTCCTAAAAAATTCTGTTGTCAGCCTACAGTGAATTCATTATCACCAGGTAGGTGCCAGAGAAAGTATTTATTGCCTTTACATACAGGACATTGCTGCACTGGTGACAAAAAACAAAATCATTATAGAATAATGAGTAGTATAAATATGTATTTACTCAATTCCTTGTAGTATTTAAATTGTGAAAACCTGGCAGAGGTTATTACTTTCTGTCTGGAAATATTTGACTATTTTTTAATACTCTTCTGTAAGAATTGCCGTATGGAGCAAAATGGGAATTTAGACAACAAAGTAAGTGTTAAATGATATTAAGTGAAACTTTGATTATGAAGTCAAGAATCTATTGAATGTAGTTAACAACACAAGAAACTGAATTAAATGAGGTGAATAATATTGAATAATGCAACAGTTTTGTTTGTGTCTGAGAAAAAAAATTAATATGGTGTGCGGAATTAAATCTGTTCAACAGTGGATTACAAAAGCTAGAGATCAAAGGAAAATGAAATACAATATTTGCTAATACCATATATATTCATATATAAGTTGCAGCAATAGATAATTCTCACCCCATCCTTTGTGTTTATAATATTTTAGCTTCAGCTTTTGACCCGTACATAAGACACATGTTGCTTTCTGTTTGTGTTTGAAACTTCACTCACAGTTGCTTTTAAATAAATAAATGAATAGTAATAATAAAAAGCTAACATGTAGCTGAAATAATCCTAATCATTGCCAATACAGTCTGGCAAAGTCCTGGAACCATAGATATAGCATTGTGTTGCTATGATCTATGGTCAGAACAAACAGATTAACTGGTGCTTTTAAATCAGCATGCTTGATTGAATGATAAATATATATATGCAGCATCCAAATGAACATTAGGGTTACAGATGGTTAATACAGAATTGCACGTATATATTTCTCTTGTGTGGAAGCCATTTTTGCTTTCTTGTGAGATGCCATCAAAATATATTTGCTCGCAATGACAATATTCATGTAGACATGAATATTACCAACTCACTCTGCCATTCCAATCATCTGTTAGTGTGTGTTCATATACGTGCATGTGAGTGTTTGTATTTGCATGTTTGTGTTAGTGTATGCTTCAAATTTCAAGCCCAATTCCAGGATTGGTTGGTTAGTCTTGTGTAGTTTTCACAATCCAATTTTTTTTTAGTATAAAATAGAATAAAACTGCAACATATTGATGAATACATAATATTTGATAAACCACATTTAAATTACTTTAGACTCACTCCTGAGTAAATGAGCTCAGAATACTTTTTGTTTACTGACACAGGTTAATTTAGTAAGAAAGCTATTCTGCTCAGGAGAAACATTGATCCACAATAATGCATGATTACAGAGTATTTAAAAATCAAGAATATAATCTTGAATATGAGAGTTTCAAAATCTTTTTTTCCTGAGTTGGTTTAAGACATGACTATTTTTGTACTTGCTACAGCATAATTCACTATCAGATGACACCACTTTATAATAAGGTTGTTGGTGTTTAAGATAACATTCAGTCATGAAAGTTCTGTTCCCAAAACTCATGCAAACATCTAATTTGCAGATTCAATCAAATCAATTAAAAAGAAAAAGTTTCAATGATAAAAACCAATAAAGCAAAAGAAGAGGAATTATTGGGTGCCAATGAATTGATATATTACAGTATTTATTTATGTTATTTATGTATGACATTGAAGTAATTTCTGAAAACCCTTCTTTCAGCTGTCTATTTATGCAAAAGAACCATGCAAAACAAACAGCGTTTGGAGCTTGCAGATTATGAAGCTGAGAATTTAGCGCGACTCCAGAAAATGTTTTCTCGTAAATGGGAATTTATTTTTATGCAAGCAGAAGCACAAGCTAAGTATGTGAATTAAATATTTTTGGTATTAAAAATCATTTACATTATAACAGTGAAACCCAACAAATTAGTTGAATTTTCACTGATAAAACTCTTGTCAATTTCAAAGGTTAAATATTTCTTTGTATTGTAATTTCAAAGGAATAACCTCAAAAGGGAAGGAATAATACAATAGAACCAATTTTCTTATGTCTATTTAACAGTTCACTGACATTCTTCAATAATATATGCTTACTGGTTTGCCTAATTGTTAGGCAGGTGGGGGACTAAAAATCAATGCAATTTAAACTAACCAAGCTTGAGGAATTGTATATACATGTGTGTAGTTTGCATGCACATAGATACATATGAATATTGTGTGTGTGTGTGATCATCAGCATTGTTTAAACATTTTCTTTTTTCATGTGTGTATGAGTGAGATGAAATTTGTTGAGGCAGATTTTGTATGGCCTTATGCTATTTCCTTTTACAAATCATCCTCTGTTTTCAAGCATAGAAGTATTCCCCCCTAGTCTGGGCATATTTTCACAGACGATTGCAAAACACACTCACACACATACTCTCTCTCTCTCTCTCTCTCTCTCTCTGATGTGCTTTTTCCCAGTTTCCATCCATCAGATTCACTCACAAGGCTTTGTTCAGCCTGGGGCTGTAGGAGATTACACATTCCCAGTGTTGTTCATGTGATATGACATCTGCTCTATCCATATGGTTTATACATTACTAAGAGCTCTAGGTTCAGTGGGAATCAGTAATAGCAAGGCTACTCTTTGTTTCATTATTCTCTTTCTGTTGACATTGGTGTTTGTCCTCTTGTATTTCTCTTGATAAGAGTATTTCTTCTCTTGCTCTCTTCTGTCTGTCTGTTGTCTCTTTCTCTATCACTTTGTATCTCTTTTTTATAGGATCATTTCCTATCTCTCTCTCTCTTCTCCACTCATGTTACTTCTTTTCTCTTTCTTCTCTTCTATTTATCTCTCTTCTTTTGGTATAGTGTATCTTCTGGTGTCACCTTTCTTTGTAGCTGTCTCTCTCATCCCTGCCTTGTAGCTATTTCTCAGAGCCCCTCTCTCCTTTTCCACTTAACATTCCCCACCTTCTCTTAAGTGTTTCTGAAAATACTCTCTCTCTCTCTCTCTCACACACACACACACACACACACACATACACACACACTGGCATTTAATTTTCAATATATGCTCACTCTGTCAATATATTGTTCATGTAGACTGTGGAAAACTGAGTGTGTATGGCTCTTAAAGATAAACATCGTTTGGTTATCATTTAAGTTTTACAAACTCCAAACTATAATCTGTATTGAATAACCATGTTTTTTTTCTTCTATAAATATCCATTCCATGCAAGGCAACAAAATGGTAGAAGTGTTAAGCATCAAAAACTGCTTTATGATTCTTTTGGCTGTTTACATTCTCAACTGAAATCCCAGAAAGGCCAACTTTACCTTTCAGGGTTAAGAAAATAAAGTACCATTTTAGTATTGGGGTCGATAGCATTCACTAACCTTTCCTGTAAAAATTTTTCTTCAGTTTGAAACAATATTTCCACTCCATTCTGTAGATGTCCTGACCATCAGTCTATGTTTAGGTAGATCCAGTAGCTTATGTGTTTTTCTATCAAGGGTTTCTAATCCCTTACTCAACCCCTCTCTTTTTCTAGAAGAGACATTTTGAGTGGTACCCATGACCTTTCTCACTGTGCAAATGTCACAGAGAGAGAGAGAGAGAGAGAGAGAGAGAGAGAGAGAGAGAGAGAGAGAGAGACAAACAGACAGACAAAGAGGAAACTAATCAGAGCACACCTAACTGGTTCTTTATTCAATGATTTGAGTAGGATGAATAGCAAAGCTGACCTAAGTGACATTTGGATTTGAATGCAAGGCATTTTGGCATGCTTACAATTTTGCCAAATCAGTATGAGAGCGTGGGAGAGAGAGAATATGAGACTGTGTAGTGAGTGTGTAAAATGTAATATTATCAATTAGATTTTATATAACATGGCAGTATATCACTCAGCATGTTTACTATGTAAACCCCTTAAGTAAGTAACCCATATGTGAACTACCAAAATATAAGTGAGCCAAAGAGGAATCTTCTATGTGGTGTGTGTGTGTGTGTGTGTGTGTGTGTGTGCACCGGTATTTGTCTCACCACTAATGCTTGACAACCAATGTTGGTGTTATAGTTCTATATTTAAGAGATGTGGAATTATGTACATTATTTACATTATTTACATTTGATGGATATTTGTCCTCATCCTGTTTGTTGTTAACCCAACGTTTCGGCTGATATACCCTCCAGCCTTCATCAGGTAAATTGGGGAAATGTCGAACCTGGGTTTTCATTCCTAAGGTTTTTTTCGATGTTATTATTATTATTATTATTATTATTCAGGTCACTGCTTGGAATCAAACTTGGAATTTTAGGGTTAGTAGCCCACACTCTTAACCACTATACCGGGCATATGGCATAGTGGTTAAGAGCGCAGGCTACTAACCCCAAGATTCCAAGTTCAATTCCAAGCCATGACCTGAATATTGATAATAATAATAATGCTAATGATAATATTAATAATAATAATAATAATAATAATAATAATAATAATAATTATAATAATAATAACATCGAAAAATACCTTAGGAATGAGAACCCAGGTTTGAAATTTCCCCAAGACACCTGTTGAAGGCTAGAGGGTATATCAGCCAAAATGGGTTAACAACAAGCAGGATGAGGACAAATATCTGTCAAATGTAAATAATGTACAATGTTGGTGTGTTTACCGTAACTTAGCAGTTCAGCAAAATAAACTAATAGAAAAAGTATTAGGCTTAAAAAAAAAGTCCTGGGGTCGATTTGTTCAACTAAAACCTTCAAAGCAGTGCCCAAGTATGGCCACAGTCAAATGACTGAAACAAGTAAAAGATAAAAGATTATATATATGATATTCCTTTTTGGTAGAAGCAACTATTATCCTGCACTGCATTTTAATACAATTATTATAAAATGTTATTCTTTTCCTCTAAACAAAAGCATAATATTGGGTCATCCCATAAATAATGTGATTTTTTCAATTGCATGAACTAAAAGTCAGAGGGATGTCTGATAAACTACCTGCATCAACTTGCTATAAAAGCAGGTAGTAATTCTATCTTGTACTTATTCTTAGTGCAAGTTTTGAAGAGTGCAGTTTGATTTTAACAGCTATTTTTTCAAAGCTGTAATGGAAGAGACAAAGAAGCATATTCAGCATATTTTGCTTTGTGAATTCAATAAAAGCAACAACGCAATGGAAAGTGCGAGAAATATTAGTGCAGTATATGGAGATCAGACAATAGGCATAAGTCAGTGTCAATGGTGGTTCCAGAAATTCTGAGCCGGAAACTACAGCCTAGAAGATAGGCCTCATCCTGGAAGATCTGTAGAGCTCAACAAGGATGTCCTGTAAATCCTAGTGAAACAAAATCCCATTGTATCTATTGAGGAACTATCAGAGAAGCTTGGATTTGGTCATTTAACCATTCATTGACACCTGCATGCCATCGGAAAACATCAGCAAATTCGCTCAATGGGTTTCTCACAAACTTCCTGAGTCTAATCACGTGCAAAGAGTGAACATGTGCTCTTCTTTGCTGTCAAGTTTCACAAACGAACCTTTCTTTGGACCAAATAATGACTGGTGACAAGAAATGGGTTCTCTATAAAAATGTGAAGCGTTGAAAACAGGAGAGGGAAAGGAGAAACACCGGCACTCCAGGCTAAAGAAGGTCTTTGCCCACGTAAGGTGTTGTTATCTGTTTGATGGGATATGAGAGATTTAGTCCACTTTGAACATTTAAACCCAAACCAAACGATAACAAAGGAGATCTACTGGAAGCACATTGAGTGACTTAAGTCAGCACTAGAAGAAAAACGACCATTTTTGGTTTCACAATGAAGGGTGTTCTTCAATCAGGATAATGCTCAGCCACATACAGCAAGGATGACATTTCAGAGGCTGGAACAGTTTGAATGGGAGATGATGCCACACCCACTATATTCACTAGACATTGCCCCATCTGATTATCATTTATTCCACAGTCTTCAAAATCATTTGGACGGAAAATATATGAATTCTGTAGATGAGGTCAGAACAACACTAGAGGAGTATTTTCCATCATGGACAAGTGAATTCTGGAAGAGGGGCCTTGCAAGTCTACCAGATGGATAGAAGAGCATTGTAGAAAATGAAGGAGAGTATATTTTAGATTAAAAAAGACCTTTGTTTATCAAAATTTTGAAAAATAAAATAAATATAAAAAAACTGCATTATTTATGGGATGACCCAATACAAATACAAAACAATATAGGAGCCTTTGCATGGTCACTTGTTTTGTTAAAAATAGCATCTAAACATTCCTCAAATAACAGCCTACTATATTAAATAATGCAGGGGGTATATTGAATAATGGTAGTCCCTAATATACAAAAATGTCAGCATGGTAACAGCTGCACTGTCTTCTGATCCTAGGTCTAGCCTATCTAGGTTAAACAACAAAAACAACATACAATATGTAAGTAGAATGATATTGAACTACAAATGAAATGTAGAAACTGTCTATAGCGATGTATTTTTATAAGAATTTTTGTGTTAAAAGTAAATTTCATTGAAAAACTAACTCCCTTAATGACTTCGTCATCCCCATTCTCATTCAATGCAAAACATTTTTTTCTTTTTTTTTTCGAACATTTTTTTTTACACTAAGCACTTTTTTCTGCTGAATGTTTAATTGGAAATCCTATCCTCTAAACAATTGACATTTTCAAATGTACTTTTAAAAGGTTACAAGCAGTAACTTTTTTCTCAGGCTCTTGAAGAAACAAAAACAACCCACAAATCAATTACTGCTGTAGACAGAACCCACATTAAGTAAGCTTAATGTGTTATGACTGTAGCATTTCACGAGCTTGTTCTATATATTCTTGATTTATTTATATATATTTATAAGATACCTGTCTGATATAATCTTTCTGGTGTGGTTCACATAATCAATCCATCAACAGTATAATGTTATTTAGAGTAAAGAAATAACCTCATTTTTAATGTAATTCTTTCAATGGTTTCAATCATTATATTGTAGCACATGCAAGGGTCATTGCCTTCAAGTATTGTAGTCAATCTTACCAACTCACAACACTAAAGTACTCATTTCAATATGGTATTTATTTCATGTTGCTATTTATCAAACTGCTAAGGTACAATTCATAGAGGTATAAACATTCACACAGAAATACCATACATATGTACTTTCTCTGTCATATATGACAGGCTTCTGTACAGTTTCCATCGACTGAATCTTGCTCACAAGGCATTTGGTGACTCAAAATTAGTTGATGACACTGGCCATTGGCTTAAGGTACTGCACAATGAGATTGAATCCAGAACTACTTCTTGTTTTATATCAATTTTCTTTCTTATCCATCAGAAATTAATTGAGTAAACTTGTAACCAACAAAAGCCTTCTAGACATGACTTGTCTTTTTTGTGAAGGCATGGCGGTGTGGTTAAGATGTTTGCTTTACAATTGTATAGTTTTCAAGTTCACTCCTACTATGCAGCATCTTGGCTAAGTGTCTTCTACAATAGACCAAAGTTGACCAATGCCTTGTGAGTGAACTGTATGGCACCTCATCATATATTCTTTATTCTTTTATATGTTTCAGCCCAAAGGCTGTGACCATGCTGGGGCACCACCAGTGTAATCACCTTTCCAATGGCCATTATATGCAATTGGCTTTTGGTGAAGGAAGGAGTTTGACACTGCTGTCCTCTTTTGAGTTTCCTGCCATGATGTAGGTACATCTTGGAATTTGGATAGCAGGAGGTCAAGTTGTTTTTTATACAGGAAAAAATAAGGATAAACACAGTTTTATTTCATTTCAAAGTTTCTACATGCGATTCACCTTTATGGTTGTTTGAAGTCTTACAATGAAAGTTCCAATGCTCAATGACAATGGATCCTCAGGGAATGCTTTATTATGTGCAACTATAGGTATTTGAAACTTCTATCACAGGGCTCCAAGCTACCATATCGATCAAACACATGTAAGAACTTTGAAATGAAATAAATCTGTGTTTATCCTTATTTTCTCTATATTTACTCTGTTGCTCATAATTGAAAAAGCAACAGTACAGAAACCATACTGGATTATGAAAATCTACTTGCATTTCTAAACACAACACTTACACTTACACATTTGTACACATAATTTCTACCATTTGTATCCATATATATATATATATATATATATATATATATATCTAACTGCAGAGTGGTTGGTGTAAGGAAAAAAAAACCCTGCCAAAACAGACACAGTAGCCTGGGGTAGTCTTCTACCTGGCCAGCCTCAGTTGATCTTCCTACCCACGCATACATGGAAGACAGACGTTAAACGATGATGATGTTGATATATATATATATGTATAAGGTGTGTGTGTGTGTGTGTGTGTGTGTATGTGTGTGTGTTTGTCCTCCTACTGCTTGACAACTGTTGTTGGTTTATTATGCCCCTCTAACTTAGTGGTTTGGCATAACAGACTGATATGATAAGTACCAGACATCAAAAAATACATTCTGGGATTGATCTGTATGATTAAACACTTCAAGGCAGTGCCCCCACCCCTGCAAAGCCCCAGTTCAGTGACTGAAACAAGTAAAAAATGAAAGATAAATGACGACATTTGTTATTATTATGAATTAAAATACAAGTAGTAAGCTGGAAGAATCATTAACACACTGGGAAAAATGCTTAGCAGCATTTCATCCAGCTTTATGTTCTGTGTTCAAATTCCACCAAGGTCGACTTTGCCTTTCATCCTTTCAGGGTCATTGAAATGAGAACCTGATGTAATCAACTTATTCCTAAAATTTGAAACCATTATTATGAATTAAATGTTTAAAGCACAGATGGTTCTTCTGTCATGGTTACCAAAAATTAAAATCTCCCGTGTGTTAAAAATTTGGCTTTTAATTCACCATTTGCAAAAAAATAAAAAAATCTTTAAAAAATATTATTTCAGATGTGTGGTAAGAAGTTTACTTCCCAACCACTTGGTTCTGGGTTCAGACCCACTGCACGGCACCTTGGGCAAGTGTCTTCTACTGTAGCATCGAGTTGATAAAATCCTTGCAAGTGGATTTAGTAGATGGAAACTGAAAGAAGCCCTTCGTCTATAGATGTGTTTGTGTGTGTGTGTGCACGTATGTGTGTGCGTGCATGTATGTGTGTGTGTGTGCATTTGTGTCTGTCCTCCACCACTACTTGACAACTGGTATTGGTATGTTTACATCCCTGTCATTTAGTGGTTCAGCAAAAAAGACCAATAGAATAAGTACAAGGCTTTAAAGAAAAAGAAAAAAGTACTGGGGACAATTCATGTGACTAAAATTCTTCAAGGTGGTGCCCCAGCATGGCCGCAGTTTAATGACCGAAACAAGTAAAGATAAAAGATAAAAACGATAATATAAATTTTTATTTGTCCATTTTTTCTTTATGGCATTTTAATTTTACATTGTTTTGTAATACTGTTGATATGCCACTTTCTTTGGGAAATTATGTTAAAAAAAGAAGCCCATAAAAAGCTGTCCCAGCAAGGATGCAATTCAATGACAAAAATCAGTAAAAGAATAAGACTATAGTTATCTGGATTTATTACTTCAGTTTGGCCACTTAATTTATCAATTCATTCATTTTTCAATTTTTGTTTTAGGAAATATATTTCCATGATAGTTACACAATTTTCCCCTCTTTAGTGATTTGGTAGAGGATGATTGAGATTGATAGCCAAGCATCAATCGTTTTATGAGAAGAATTCAAAATAATAAGATAGTAATTTTATTAGTGAAGAATTCTCAGCTTCCTTTTACCATATTTATTCTTTTGGATGCCAATTTTTTCATCTTACTCACACCCTTTTATTGCAGAATATCTATAATGGAAATACATTTTGAAGAAAATCTAATATGCAATTTCTTTTAGAATTCTTATTTTTTTTTTTTAATTCTCATATTTCAGGGTAGATAAAAAACGAGACAAATTAGAGAGAAAAGTGTTGGATAGTCAAGAAAGAGCATTCTGGGATGTACATAGACCTGTGGTATGTTTTTCATTTATTAATATTATTTCAAATAAATGTAAGAAATTGTTCATTATGAATGGTTATGTTTTACACAGATCTGAACAAAATTATTTTCTTTCAGGATTACTGTATTAAAAGATAGTTCTTTTTATCACTAAAGGATTCTGGAATATTAGTCTTTAGATATTTTGAACTATTAAACATTTTTGATATTTGCAAAATTTTACATGTGTTGCAAGATGGTGACATCAGAAGTGGCAGGAAGCTGTCAAAATTTATTTACATTGGTAGTAGCATCAATGTAAAAGGAAAATCATATGTACAAAATATCAATCAAATGTACAAACAGAGTTTTGATCTTGGACATGTACAAGAGAAGACACAAAAAGGACAGTGAAGAATAAGAAAAAATGAGAAGTAATGACAACACAAACTGCAATTTTCTAATATTGTGGAACAAAAGGAGTAACTAGACTTGAGCTAGCTCAAGGAAAAAGTGATGGAACAGGCAAAGTATATCACAAAAGACAGGACTCTTTTGCATGACAAATTTATCCATGAAAGGGTGATAAGAAAGGTGACAAAGTCTTATATTTAAAAAAGACAAGAGAAAGCTTCGATGTGCCTTTAGTGAAAGAGTTAGATGAGACATTGGCCAATATGTGGTAGAACATATTCTCCATCAATCAGAGAGGGCATATGATAGGATGTACCTGGGTTTTAAGCCTGAGAATGACATAAGGATACAGCTGCAGTTGGTTCCTTATCTGCCTGCTCAGAGGTTGATCCCTCAGTACATGAAACAGAGAAACACTAGAATCATAGTCAGAAATGTCAGCATAGATGTCAACTCTTGTCATAATCTTTGTGTAACAAATAGATATATGATGAACATAGAGATGAGCCATAACAATATGTGGTCAGATACTGTCTATATGGGTGTTCAGATTTTAATGACCAATTAAGATCACAAAGCCATCTCCAAATTCTACCTTATTAAGGGAGAGGTAAGATGACCAATCAGATTATTGGGGTAAAGCAGAAGACACATGTGGTAATAAAAGCTACTTGATGACTTTCTACCCATAAGAAGTTGAAGGACAGTAAATAGTAGCCAAGGTGTCAGCAACAATGACATTAGGCTCCATAAGTGAAGACTGTTGCTCCTATTGTTTCCATAGAACTACCAACCACAGTTCCAGTAATGTCCAAAGTGGAAGCAAGAAAAATTACCATGTCCTCAGTGCCAACAACACCAGGGGTCAATAATGACTGAAAAGCTTATGAATTTTCTCCTCCCATACAGGATTTGTCAGAGACTACAGCTAGCAGTACCACACTTGAAGTGATTGGAAGGAGGTAGAGCCTCGTGAGGGTGGAAAAGTACATATAAAAGAAAAAGGGAGCTGAAAAGGAAGGAGCTCAGACATATGGTAGGCAAGAAACAGAAGAGCTTATGAGGGGATTCCTTCCTCCAATGATTGCCTGAACTTTATCTTACTCTAACTGGATTACTGCTGCCTATCTCACTTAATGCTAACCCTAACAGAAGAATAACTCAAATACTGTGCTGGGATCTTTATGGTTTGACGGCCAACACTTGTTTTCTTAACAAAACACTTTCAAACTTGGGATACTGGTAGAATGTGTCATATAAAACATCTTTTTCTCTTAGCCTTCTTAACAAAAATTACTTCTTAATAAGTTATTTCATGTTAAAGTTGTCATATTTCTGTAATTTCAACCAATCACTGACGTCTATTCAGCTGAATACAGTTAGTGCTGTCTGGTGTCAAGTGTGTTATTCCCTGTTTAATTATATCATTATTCCCTAGTAAGGGTTTAGGGTTGGGGTTAGGGTTAGGGTTATGGTTATGAGTTATAGGGTTAGGGTTAAGGTTATGGCAAAAATAATCATAACCCTAACCGTAATCCAAAAACTAACCCTAACTCTAAAACCCAAACCCTAACCCTAAAACCCTAAAGCTAAAACCAGTACAAATGCACGAACGATGTCATAAATAACAGTGACAAACGAAATATATACCGCTGATAGTTGTTGTTGACAACGGATAGTTTTTGTTGACAAACAATGGCACTAATTTTATTCAAGGGAAAAGATCCCCTGACACCGTTGTTTACATTCCACAGTGTAATTGTTTTCACCTCAATAGACGTCAGTGATTGGTTGAAATTACCGAAATACGACAATTTTTTACATGAAATAACTTCGAATACAAAATTTTTATCTGTTCTATAACACAAAATATACAAGTATTAGAAGTTTGAAAGTGTTTCGGTACCAAAAACACTACATAAAAAAAAGTTGGCCGTCAAACCATAAAGATCCCTGTGCTGATTGAGAATTTGTGGGATGAATAACAGAATCTCTTCAATGACAAATGGTTGACAAAGACTACATCAATGGTCATTCAACAGCTGAGAAATTATGTATTAGTGACGGGTGACCCTTCATGACTTGGCTAAGAATAAAATTGTCTTTGAGCAAATTTGGAAAATCCATTTTGTGGTAATGATCAAAATGGTTAGTGGTCAGAGTCATGGGGTGCTCTGTGTGGAGGGGTTGCTCTTATTTGTATTTATTTGTATTTGTACATGTTTTTTATTATATGTACAGGCTCTTGTGGTTAGTAAATAAAAGTTTATTATTATTGTTGCTGTTCCTGTTGTTGTTCTGTATTCACACAACAGTGATTTTAGTGATCCTGCTCATTTTATTCACTGAATATCAGTTTGTTACCTGTGTCTTCAGATATTCAATTTATATCTTAAGATTTTAGATTCACCAAGGAGACATGCTTTCTGTAATATCACAAAGATATTTACATTGTAATTAGTGACCCTATTATGATAGGAATTACTCTTAATTTCCTGCAGTTCCAAAACTTCTCCACCTTTAATTCTTGGTATCTATCTATTTTCACATTGTCTGATTTCTTTACCTTGGCTTCAAGCAGGTTATTTCTATTAGCATACAGGTTCTAAAGTTTTACTTTATTGTAACAGTATCTGACCTTAAGTTTTCTAATCTCTTGTCTGCCTGGATTTTCATCGTCATCATCTTCAGCAGCAGCAACATCAGCAGAATTTAACATCCATTTTCCATGCTGGCATGGGTTAAACTGTTTGACAGGATCTGATGGACCAAAGGACTGCATTGTGCTCCACTGTCTGCTTTGGTATGGTTTCTTCAGTGTTGACCAAATAAATAGTTTATTAGTTTGTGAAATGAGCTATAATTTCAGTCTGTTAGATTGAGCAATTACCCTCTTAAAATTGGAAGGGTACATTGTTTAATGCAATATTTAATACATCAGGCTAGAAGAAATGTCAGAATGTCTGTACATTCAGACTTATTAAAAAACAACAACTTAGGTTCTTTGATATTTCGACTTATTTAACTTGTATTTATTTAATTACTTTTTGAAATATGGAAAGCTAAACCAGACTTCTTTAAGATTCAAACTCAGAAGAAGTGGTATCAAAGAGACTAACAGTTATAAATCTACTGTCCGATGTTTGTTTTATTTCAATCTGAGGAAGAAGAGCAACAGCTATGATCTTTTATCAGAAATGTGTCAGTGTGTATTTATTGATGGCTTTCATATATTTTTTTAGACATTTGGGTCCCATTGAAGACACTCATATTTATTTAGATATATAGAGAAAAGAAAATGGTTTCTTTGCTAAACTTATGGCTTGAGATCAGAACTGGAAGTTGTCATTACATTCTGCAATCTATACAATGGCTTCACTTCTTATATCAGTGAAATGTAATCCTTAATGGAAATCTGTTTGCAGCTATTATATTCAGCTCTTAAAGTTATTTTAACATCAAGTGTAAAGTAGTTCTAAGAGACTCCAAACGCAGAACAAATGACAATATATTTCACTAATGGACCCTTTGGGCCAGTATCCTGGCATTCTACCGACTTGTGCAATGGCTCTTGATATTGTCTTCTCAAAAATGTTGAAGAATAAGTCTTAGTAAAACTACAATCCTGGTGCAACACATTATTGTTATATGTAGTGTTAATATAGTATAGTATGTTAAAGCAGACTCATTTGAACACCGGGCAAAAGGCTTAGCAGCAATTTTGTCTTTCCTTATGATCTAAGTTCAAATTCTACCAAGGTTGACTTTGCTTTTCATCTTTTCAGGGTCAATAAAATAAGTACCAGTTGAACACTGGGGTTAATGTAATTGACATACTCCTTCCACCTAAATTGCTGGCCTTGTGCCAAAATTTGGAAAGAATATTGCATAGTGTGTTGACTGGTATTATCAGGTCAATCTTGGTTAAGTAGACCTATGACCAAAGATATTCCATTTATGATCATCCCATCTTATTAGAGCATGATATATTACATTATACAAAGTGCCCTTTTCGCAAGAAGACAAGGTTTGATTTCATTGAGATTTAGCTGCTGTTTGTAACAAATTTGGTAGCCAAATATATCTCCCATGTTAGTATAATGGTTGTTATTTACCTCTTAGATCAGCTCTGATTAAGTTAACTATTGATCAAAGATGCTTAAGCTGTAGCCATTCTGTATATTCCTTCAAACAGTTTTTTTAGAATTACATTTCTTGCAAGTCGAATGATCATGTAGAGAATTTCTTGTTGACTATTATTTTAGCATGGTATTTTGTGAGAACACAGTAATGGAGTAGAAGGTTGCCAATGTGGTTCTTCATAGCAGTAGATTTGAATATATTTGTATGGTTCTCATAAAAATTAAGATCTGCCCTGCCTCAGTTTTATATTATATAACCAAATAAAACATGAATATGACTAAGTTTGCTTTAACAAAACATAAATTCTGTATTTTAAGTAATGAGTCATAGAATCAATATTTTCTTCTGATATAATCTATGTTTGAATGCTGCTGGGAGAGTTGAATGACTTATATTGACTCCTTTTCCATTACTCATTTCTGCAGTTTACTCAACTTTTCTAGATTAAAATAATATTTTTTCTCTCTTTATCTCATTATCACATTTTGAAATTATTGCTTCATAGATGCAAATTTACTTGTTTGTTTCAATATGATCCTTACTGTTCTTCTGTTTATTTGTTTTGTAGCCTGGTTGTGTAAATACTACTGAAGTAGATATCAAAAAGGCATGTCGAATGAACAGACATTCAAAAATGACAAGGGTAAGTAACAAAACTATTTGCCATAAGATATATAAGAGATATACAGGTGATGGAGATGAATAAATGCATTTGACAATGATGAGTAAGTATGGAGATTGGAATGGGGAAAATGACTGAACAGAATTTGCTAAATGTAAACAGATCTGAGGAGATAATCTTGAGTAAATATCTTTGAAACAATTATGTAACTGAATTTATGAGATTAGCTTAATATTGAGAGCTGACAATTAATTTTGAATGAACAACATTAATGAGCTTTTAAATATACTAAAGCTGTGCTTTGCACTTTGACAGACATTGTGATTTATTAGGAATGAATGGATTAAAGTAGCTTGAAAATATCTATAATTTAAGTGAACAATGTAAGTTAAAAATCACAAATAAAAATATTGAATTACAAATTGCAATACAGACAATTGAATTACTATTCTAACTAAAATATTGTTTCTCTTTTTTTTTTTTTTTGCCTTGACTTGTCCTTTAAATAGTTTATTTATTCATTTGAAAGATAAAAACATTGCAATTTTAATATAGATCGTGCTTTGTGGGTTTAGACATTTATTTTCTATTTTGAAACTTTGAATTGAAAAAAAGCTCAGTTATCCTTTGAGATATGATTTAAAAGGAATGTACTTTATTAATTGGAATGAAATTTACCCTTTTTCTAATATCCCTCCTCTAATATGTATGCTATTTGCTTTTTTGAATACTTTGTTCTAACCTTTACAATTATAATTACTCCTTTTCTTTACTATTTTCATCTTTCAATTATCTAATTGTCTCTTGTTTTCTAACAATTTCCTATATTCCTTGACGATTACTTTATATTTAAGGCTCAGTGCATTGGCTGTAACCTCTCTCTCTCTTGTCATAATGGTTCTTTTCAAGGCTTCTGTATCTAAATGTATTTTTGATTTTTCACTTTTCAGAGCAGTCTTTTTTGACAGCATAGAATTAGGGAGCTCTATTGCTG
>NC_142930.1:98674336-98699336 GCF_046866305.1 Octopus bimaculoides | reverse complement strand
AACATGGAGGCCTACATCACGTGCCTGGAGGAGATAGTGCTGCCCTGGGTGAAGAGGGTGGCTGCTGGAAGACCCTATGTCTGGCAACACGACTCTGCACCATGACACACAAGCAGGAGAACCCAGTCATAGCTGTCAGACAATTTCTATGACCACATCACCCCTAACATCTGGCACCTAACTCCCCAGACTGCAATCCCCTTGGTTATTGTTATTATGTGTGGGGTGCAATTGAGCGAGAGACCAACAAAACTCTTTGTAACACCAAAGATGAACTGAAGGCAAGGATTATGGCAACATTCACTGACTTAAAGAAGGAGACAGTCCAGAAAAGTTGTAGGAGATTCTGAAGTCATCTGGAGGCCGTAGTGGAAGCCAATGGCAATTTTATTGAATAAATTTATTCTTTAGTATTTCAAGATTGTTTTCATGTAATTTTGGTAAATATATCTGTTAAAATGAGATAACAGTGTTATTTGTATTTTGCATAATTTAGACAACAGTTTATTCTCCACACCCTGTATATATATATATATATATATATATATATATATATATATATATATATAAACTCAAAGGGAACATAACAAGTGGAATTGAACAAAACACAACATGCGGAAAAATAGACGATAGCATAACAACAAATGGCAAATAGGACAGAAACAAGATACACGGATCATTCACACCAGATTTCCTCAGCTGTCAGTTTCTGGAAAGTCATTATAAACACAGGGCTAGTAATGTTGATGTTAGGGATGAAATGATACCATTGGCCTCAACACTTGTACTTTATTTTATTGACTTTGCAGAGATGAAAAGTAAAATTTAGGGTCAAGAAAGTAGGGAAAAGGTTATTTTAGTAAATATGATGATAATAATGTTTTTGTGTTTTGAATAGGAATCATAAAGGGCCGTGAGAATAAAAGACTTAACAACTGATCGCTTAGTTATTCAAATCTTAGCATAGCCATTGAGTTGTTATTCTGAGAACAGTACCTAATTTTTCTTGTTCTTGCCAGATTGACATGAAAAAAATCAAAACACCATTCCTATTTCATGGTCAAATGATTAATGATAAGAATGACATTCAACTGAAACATTAATTTTCTCAGCAAATAAAATATTCACAAGCCATTTCATGTAAAACAGTTAAAAAGGCCAAACAAAGAAGTCACAAATATCTTGGAATCTACGATCTGTTTGAGATGACCAAAATTTTAGAATGGCTAAAAGAAACAATGTCTGCAAAGCAATACTGAAGCATTCAATTAGAATAGATGGTTTTTAAAGATTCTTTAATTAATTAACTTGTAATCATCACTTAATTTACACTCTTATTTATTATGAGCCAAAAGTAATTAATTACTCATTTTCTTTTCTCCCAGAGATGTTTAATTGCGATGACATCTGCAACTCTTGTGGAATAATGAGAGAAAAGATGACAAAACATTCATAATACATGACTTCTACTCTACTATACAGTTTAAGAGCAGTGTCAGAGATCTTGTTAACTAGATTCATACTTTAGAATACAAAGCATTGAGTCAATACAAATAAATATTTTATATATGACACTTGATAACACACACACACACTTGTATATAAAATCATTATGAGCACACAAAATAATTAGAATCAAAGCAATATCTTCATTCTTAATATGATCTGTCTGACTTGGTCATGAATAGGTTTTATGCTGTTAGATTTTGTCTTCAGAGGACAACTTTTATATTTAGATAATGTGTATTGACAATACACATGCTTCAGTGATGTAGTAGACTCTGAGACACTATTTTCTCAGTATGATAGTGTCTCCTAAGTTAATGACACCTTCTGAAACTCCAATGTCAAATGAGAATGGTAGTTTTTTTTCTATAGAATTCTGCAAGCGAAATATCTAGTGATGCATGATAAAGCTTGCCCAGTGGATATTAAATTATCATGAGCATGTAGAACAGTAAGAATCAAAACAGTGATGTGCCCATTTATTCTTAATCATGTTTCAGCAGAATGGATGTAATGGATGCTTTTTGCTGTTGAATCCAGTTGCAAAAAGCATTTCACATCTGAATCTACTTGAATGTGTTGAGACTGGATAGACATGCCATTTTACACACACACACACACACACACTTGTATGTATACATACACATACATGTATATATATATATATGTGTGTGTGTGTGTAAATATATATATATCATTCAAAACATAGTATTAAATATCCATCACAGCTGGTCTTACCAATCAGTTTCACATAAAGAGTATTAGGTAACAAACTAATTATATAACTTTACACTCATCAGAGTTAGCTGATATGGAAGCAAATATGGTGACTGCTCTCTATTGTCAGAAGTGGATTAGCACAGCCAGTCAGCAGTTTGCTGTGAAAAAGAAGGTGGAATGAAAAAGGGGCCAAGAGATTAGTTTAAGAGTTCTGTCCCATGGATGGATATGCTGTAAAGCTGGCAAAAGTTATCTTGAAGTGGGGAAAGTGTGTATTATTAATGTGGTGTTCCTCTGGGGATAGGAGTGTGTGGTATGTCTTGTGGTGTCATATGTATAATTTTTTTCAGAGGTGTAGGTATATATAGCTGTGTTCATTGGTCTATTTTCTTTCTGTTAAGGATAAAGGTGTGTTGTGGGGGGAGGTCATGTTACATATATATATATATATGTATATATATATATATATATATATATATATATATATATATATATATATATATATATATATATATATATATATATATATATTGAGCAAAGTAGCTAGTTCTAAAATCTCTAAATGAGATATAAGTAGTAGCAATATAGTGTCAAAGAATATTGTATACAGGGCTACCCCTGTATACAATATTCTTTGACACTATATGCTTATATACCTCACTTTATCCTAAAGCCAATCCTTAACTCCCCCCCTCACTCTATCTACCTCTCTTTCTATTTATTTACTTTTCCTTCCTTTTACCATTTAATAGCTATCTCTGCTAGCATTCTGTTATTGAACATTGATATATTCACTTCTTTTTTCTCTGGATGTTTACAATATCAGGATGTTAACCCACATGGATCTAAACAGGATTGTACCTAAGTACTTATGCACTTGTTTCTACAACATTGAAAAGTTCTCTCTTCATCTCATTTCTTTACTCCGTTCCTCTATGTCGTCATTTCATTAATATATATATTTCTCATTTTCCCTAAATGTCTCTGATGATGGAATATCCCAGAAACAAGTTTAAGACTTTGAATTTTTTCCAATAATAATAATGTATATGACTTGAGATGTTTGCCTTGCCTTAATGTTTGTTGTCCTCTTTAACAATTATATATCCACTGCAATTGAAATCTGCAATGGAAATCCTAGGCCAGGGTAGGATTTGAACTCAGAATGCAATGAGCTGGAGTAAATACAACAATCATCCAGTCTGATGTTCATACAGTATCATAAGCCCACTTCCTCTAGATTGATATTCTTTTATTGGTCCTAAAGGAATGAAAAGAGAAGTTGAACTCAGAGCACTGCATACCAGAACAAATACTGTGACATATCTTTACAACATTCTAACTTCTCTGCCACTATGCTGCCCAAATAAAAATAAGATTTTAATTCTGTATTTGAAAATGGTTGTTTTCTAAACTATAGATTACACTGAGCTATCAAAAGTTTAGTGCTATTTTTCTTTTTTTTTTTTCTACTTCTTTATATAACCTTCTCTTCATTGACATGATACCTGATACTAGACAAAAATATACAGCTGTAACATCTTACAATAAATAACAGCAATAATTATAATATATTGTATCCAATTATAATGTGGTTGTAACATGGTAGGGAGTCATAATTACTAAAATAACTTCTCAGGAACTTAGTCATAAAAATTGCTGTTATCTTCCTACAAGGTTGTAAATATTGTTGGCTTTGACATTTTGACACAACACTTATGGATGTAATATTTTACAAATTCAGCAAATTCAGATCTACAGTCAAATCTTTGGTTATAATTCCTTGCTAATTATTTAGTCATAATCACAACCTAATCATGTTGTCAAAATTATAAGCTGATTTTGTAGTCATAATTGCTAGCTAATTATTTATTACTGTTTAATCTTGTAGTATTAATACCACAGTAAAATTAATATTAGTAATCATTTATTACTAGTTAATCCTCTTGTTACATTTACTAGATAATCAGTTAGAGTTACTAGCTAATTGTTTTCCGGCTGCGATGGACAACATATGATTCACAATCCAATTCTAAATTTTGTAGAATTGGTAAGATGTAAAATAAAACATCCTTTCAATATTGCAAGTAGCTTTTCTGGCAGGGAATATTGAACTGTAGGTCAACAAACTACACTGCTTTTCTGCTTACAGCAACCAACCACCCTACCCTGCAATAACTACATACATATCGGTGAACTGTTGCTGTTTGATCACAGGTCATCATAAGTGAGCTGACTGGTGGTCAAAGGAAATCTAGTCATGGCCATCACATCTTTCTTCCTAATATAGGTTATCTAGAATTGTATATATATGTCGTTTATGGTATGTATCTTTATGTCTTATAACTTTGCTGGTCAACAAATAGGAACAATAAAATCGTTGTCAGGCTTGAATATGTGCTAAGGTTGCTTTTATTACAAAATATGAGAACAGTAACCATTACAGTGGCAGTTCAGTGACTGAAAAGTAAAGAATAATTCTCTTTAACATCATTATTTTCAATGATTTTTCCTTCATTTTCACCACCACCACCACCGCTATCGTCATCGTCATCATCATCATCATCATCACCTTCATTGTTATTACTGTCAACATTATCACCATAATCCCCACCACTTTCACAAAAGTAATTTTTATCTTTTGCAATACTTCTTTCTATGTTTACTTTTATGTCATTCTGAAAAAGAATTCTCTTTGTATATCTGCACTGTTACTATAATGTTGATGCATTACTCTAGATTACTGGTTAAAATCTCCACATTACAATGGAATTACTGAGCTATTCAGCTATCACTTTGATGTTCATGATTACTCATAACAAACTGACCCGTGATACTTGTAGTTCTGTCATATTTGATTATCTTCTCAGTGCTGTCTTGTATCCCAGGCCAGATTGATTCAAAGTCACCAATTGAATCTAGAGATCATTTAGCATCTCCTTGGTAGTTGGTCAATAAAATGGAAATTAATAAGCTTATTATCTTTCAGACTATTACCCTCATCTTTGTGGGTTTTTTAAAAAATTATTTTATCCCAGTTAGTATACTGATTTTACTATGCCTGCCATGTTCTCTGGTCTTTTTGAAAAGTTTTTGTACAATCCTAAATGAGAAGAGGTTTCTAGTATCTAACTCAAGCCAATTTCTAATTTGTAGAAGAAAAGGAAACAATGATTGACCCAGTTTTCAACAGTGTGCATGACCAATTCTTGAAAAGGAGAAAAGGGAGGGGGTGAGAGAGAATAGAGAGAGGGCGGGGAGAGAGGTAGAAGGAGGGAAGAGGAACAGAAATAAATAAAAAGACAAACTGAGTAGACTCAACCCACTAATTGACTGGTTCATTGTCAACTTGAGAAAAAAGAAAGGCAAAGTTGATCTTGCCATGATCTGAACTCAGACTAGAAAGAGCTGGAACAAAACCCACTAGATATTTTGTCTGATAACACTAATGATTCTACAAAATGACCAGCTTAACTTCATCTTCAGAGATAGTAAAAATGTTTGCATCCATCTACTCTACGTTTCAAATTGTGGGATCATTATTTGTTATCAGATATCTCATTCCTGGAGTGTGAGATTTGCATAGTATTAGAGTGGATTGGAATTAAGAACCTTTATTTCTAAACTAAGAGTAATGATGTTTAGGCCACAGATGCATGTAGTTCAAAATCCAGTCTATGTGGTTAAGAAATTCACTTAACAGCCACATGGTTTCAGATTTAGTCCCAGAACACAACATCCTGGGTAAGTAACTGGGCAAGGTTGACCAATACTTTGTAAAAGAATTCGGTGGACAGAAACTCTCTGGAAGCCTGTTTGAAACTGTGAAAGGCAATGAACTGGCAAAAACGTTAGCACACCGGGCGAAATGCTTACCAGTATTTCATCTGCCGTTTCATCCGAGTTCAAATTCCGCCGAGGTCAACTTTGCCTTTCATCCTTTTGAGGTTGATAAATTAAGTACCAGTTACACACTGGGGTCGATGTAATCGACTTAATCCCTTTGTCTGTCCTTGTTTGTCCCCTATATGTTTAGCCCCTTGTGGCCAGTAAAGAAATAAGAAATTGTGTGGAAGCCTGTTGTATATGCGCATGTGTCTGTTTGTCTGTCTGCCTGTTCCTCACCTCCACACTTTTACTGCTGGTGCTGGTTTGTTTACATCCCTGTAACTGAGCAGTTCAGCAATTGACACTGAAAGAATAAGTGCTAGACATAAAAAGAACAAGAAGCACTATGGTCGATTTATTTGACTAAAACACTTCACGGTGGTGTCCCAGCATGATGACAGACCATGTTGGGACTAAACTAGTGTCCCAGCATGTTGACAGTCCAGTGATTAAAAGAAGAGAAAATGAAATAACATCCAAAAAGAAGACAGATGAAGGCAATAAGAAATCAAATTGATGGAAAGACAGTGTAGATATAAATAATATTAGATTATCATCTGTAAGGATGAGGTTAATAGTCTGGAAATTTATTATCTGATTAACAACAACTAATCTCAGGTATTTAGACTATTAATGACAATAAATGTTGATACTTTTACTCATCCATTGTTGCTTAATATATCTCAGGTAAAACATTATCAGATTTATGATCTAAGGTATTCCAGCCATGAATGTCTTATATTTTTGTATATTTAGCATACTGTTGAATTTGTTCACCCTCTTTTAAGATAGTATAGTGTAATCAGAGAAAAGTTTGCCACCTTAAATTATTGGTACATATAATATCAACTTAATAATCCCAAGAATTTACCATATTTACTGTTGCCTACTGTCACCTGTATCAAAACAAGGTGATACATCCCCCATGATCAGGCACGTTTTCAGATAAAATTGGAACCAATGAACCCATTATATGACCATGCCATTGTTTACAAGTATCATGTGATATCACAGCAAGGAGGCACAAACACTCACATTTACACACACACACACACACATATGATAGGCTTCTTTCAGTTTCTGTCTACAATATCCACTCACAAGGTTATGGTTGGTTTGGGGCTACAATAGTAGATTCTTACCCAAGGTGTCATGCAGTAGGACTGAACCTGAAAACATAATATTGCAGCAAACTCCTTAATTACACTACCATATGTATGTATGTATGTATGTATTTATGTATGTATGTATGTATGTATGTATAGGCAAACTGAAACTGAAAGAATCCTGTTATGTATGTTCATGTGTGAGTGTGCTTATGTGATCATGTTTCCCTTGTCTCGACACAAGGCCAACTTTTTATGGATAGTGGGTAAGTTGATTACATTGAACCCTGTGTCCAACTGATACTTATTTTCTCAACCTTGAAAGAATGAAAGGCAAAGTTGACCTCATTGGATTCAGTGGATGAAATGCAGCTAAGCATTTTGCCCCATGTGCTAACAATTCTCCCATCTTGCTGCCTTAATTTTGCCACCTTAATAATAACAGTGATATAAAGAAGGAACTAAAAAAGATTGGAAAATACCTGAATGTGTCTACAGAACTGAAATAACTCTGGATCAAGCAAGAAAAAATTATTTCTACCGTCATGAGATTATTAAGAACAACAACTAAATCTGTTGCTGAAAAAACTAAGAAATATTATAATTGATATCAGTGAGCAAGATTTTAAAAGCTGTCATCCTTTAATCAACAAGAATCTCTCATCAAGTCCTTGAGAGTTGAGAAGACAATGTTACTAAATATCAAATTATAAAATTCTTGACAAGATTAATGTAGATAATTAATTAAATGATTAATTAATGATGCATCAAACAGCATATGTTCCATAATCTGAAGCAAATTGTGAGGTGTATCCAATGATTAACTATACAAATTTTAGCTATTTGTTTCAGATAATTGTTTATAGTTGTCTATGTATATCACATTACACATTAAAGTAGTAGCTAACATGTGTATTGCCATTAGATATACTTTACATTTAAGATCAATATAAAACTGATATACTAATTATTTTCTAACATAAGCCTAAAGCTATAAGTTTTGGAGTGAATATATAGATTGGTTATATCAACCTACTTAATTTCTTAACAGGTACTTTTTTCTATTGACCCTCTTCACATTTTGGTGAAGGCATGTTGGACACAAGAACATCATTGCTGTAATTCCCAGACAAGAGTAGTGCTTTATGTTCTTGGATAAAACACTTTATTTCACATTGTGCTAGTCCATTCATCTGAAAATATATACCCACAACAGCTGGGAGTTAGCTCAGTGAAGAACTAGTGTCTGATTCAATGGGGAATGTTGTTCTCTCAATCACTCATATGCCAAGAAAACTGAGATAAGTTCCAGTCTCTAGTAAGACTGTAGGCTTGTGACAGACCTTAACACCTTCATATTTTGACATTAAATGAAAATAAAAATAATTATAATAAGGATTTCTAACATACATCCTAAAATTCTAACAAGTGTTCTTCAAGATGACACATTGACACCACATCTTTCCATAATCACTCAGGACTATGCCATGAGGGAAGCCATTAGATCTTAGCTTTACAGTGGCACAAAGGAGAAGCTGTGACATTATCAAATACCATTGATCGAGCTCAAGAACTTCTTCATAAAGTTTAATTCTCTGTCAAGAAAATTGGTCTGCTCATAGATGCCACCAAGACAGAGTGCATGCCACTAAACCAAGAACATAGAAATCTTGTTACACTGGATGACAGAATACTTAATCAAATTGATGATTTTCTATATTTGAGCAACTGGATAAGTTCATCAAAAAAGGACATTGACATTAGAACTACTAAAGCCTGGGTGGCAATGAATAAAATGGAAAAGATATGTAATACTGATCTACTCAGGAAAATTAAGATACCATTCTTCAGAACATCTGTTGAGTCAATGTTGTTGTATGGATTACGTACATAGACCGTGACACAATCACTTGGGAAGAAACTAGATGGTGCATACACTAAAATGCTTAGGATTGTACAAAATAGAAACTGGCATCAACAAATTACAAATAAAAGATTATATGGAAACTTGCCCAAGATAACAACTACAATTGCTCGAAGATGGTTCTGATTTGCAGGACATTGCTGGAGAAGTAAACAGGAAGTTATACACAAGCTTCTAATGTGGGAACCATCTCATGGGAGAGGGAGTAGAAAAGACCTACACAACGTTAATTAATCAACTCTCAGATGATACAAATCTCAATAAGGAGCAATTGCCATAAGCGATGGAAAATCGAGAATTGTGGAGAGACTTTGTCAAGAAAGCTTGACCATGGTTGCAATGATGAACATACATACAAAATTGCAAGTTTTAAATATATATATATATATATATATATATATATATATATATATATATATATATATATGTATATATATATTCAAGAAGGCTTTAGTCAGTTAAAACAACACCACTACTTAAATGGTACTAACTTTATTAAGCAGGCAGGATGAGGTGCAAAGTAGATGGAAGCAGGATTTCAAGTCAGAACATAAAGGTATATAGCAAAATACTATAAAGATATTCTCACTGTTTTCTAATATTTTTTCATGTTAGATCTGCTTTCAAGTGATAATTATTATTATTTTCTTGTTTAACATAGCAACTTCACTGAAGAATATAGCAAAATGTCAGGTGGCCACAACTAGTGTACTAAGGTAACATTCTTCATTTAGGTTTCAAGAACTCTGTAGAGAATTCATTCTGCCTCAGGCACCAGTTTCTTTTGTAAATTCCCTATCTTCACTTGTTTTCAAGCTTTCCAATTCAGTGTGTAAACTTGTTACTTATAGGACACAAAGCTCCAACAAAAAGAATAACACCCACTCTCTTCAATGACATCAGTCTTTTTTTTCCTACTTTAAATCATCGTATCTGACCTGCTGCAATTTTTCTGTTCTAAATACTCTGTCATCACTAGAGCATGCAATGTCTATATTTTCTTGCTTCCTTTTTATTCACAACCACTATATCCAGCTTTCGATGTTCAATTTCATGAACACATTGGATCATTACATCCCACAGTATCTTCGACTTGTCATTCCTAATTATTCTTGTCATTCCTAATTACACTGTGCCTTTGTTCTATCCAATCCATACTTGCCATACAATTATTATTATTATTATTATTACTGTTGTTGCTGTTGTCAGTGGCAGCATTGTTGGGGTCATCAGTGTTGTCGGCGTTGGCATTGGCATCAAATAAAATATTTTGTAGCATTTGTTCAGACCCTTTATAATTTAAGTTCATATCCAGCTGTTATCAACTTTTCCTTTTGTCCTCTTGAGGTCAATAAAATAAAGTACCAGACAAGTATTTGGGTTAATATAATCAACTGTCCCCTTTACTCAAAATTTTTACCCTGATAGCTGATGTTATAGATTACTACTGTTATTTTTCTCTTAGAGAAGTGCTGTACCAGAAACAGTAGTGTTCTACCTGAAATTCTCTGAAAACTAATATATTCAGCTAAGGAGTTTTATGTGTAAAGTTCTCTCTCAACAATAAATAACCCTTATAACAAAGAACCAGCAAAAGTGCCTGTATGTGGTTGCTTGACTTTTTGTAAATATTAGCCAAATGTATTTCAAGTTACACCATACTATCTTGAAATTGGAGGTACACATTGAGTGATATAGTCTGAAATACATAATGACTAAGTGAAGAAAGGTGTGATCATATCTGGAACTTTCTGGACAATAGAGCTGACTTGGAGCTAAACAGCAACAATGACCCTTACAACAAAATATCCACCTTAAAGACCACTACTGTCTTTTCTCTCTTCTCATCTACACTGAAATAGATAGTCTTGATTACAGTTAGATTGTGAAAACTTATTTAATTATCTAAATATCTAAATGATCAAGGCTTTTTTTAAGGCTAAGTTTGTAATGTTACCATGTTTACAGCAATAAATGATGTTACAATTGAAGTCTAATTAGTCAATTCTTGTATGGGAAAGCTGTTTCAGAATGGAAAACAATAAAGAAATAAGTATATACATATTGTGTACACATCAAAAACACACACACACACACACACACACACACACACACACACAGGCATGAGACAAGTGAGACACTAAGCAGCCACTCAAACTGCTAGAAATAGCAGCCATATTTCCCTCAAACCAGACTTTGCTGTCTTAAACAAAATTAAGAACATAGTTGACAATGCAGGCTCACAGTGGGGATGCATTTAATCATTGGTCAATTCCTTCTAGGATAATGAGCTAAATAAAAGCATCAACTGCATGTAACTTTACCAGTAACAGCACACTGACCTTAATTCTTCTCTCAGACCTCGTCTATGTGTATAGCATTAAAAATTTTTGGCACACATGCTTTCTTCTATGAAGGATGTAACATTACAGTTTAATCTAACAGTACAAATACACAGAATTTACACACCATGTGTACCTATGTTACACACTTTATCCATGTGTAATATGCAGTAAAAGCTATTCTTTTATTTAAGCAGCTAGACATCATTAATTCTGATGGCTTCCTTTGGTGACCATATATATTCCTAATAAACAAAGTTGCAGCACAGAGGTTATGTTTTCTTTTCAGGAATGGAAACAATTATTTATAATAGTCCAATGAGAGAACTTCTACATTTTGACAGAACTTACTAGAAATAGTAAGCATATCTCTCTCAAAAATCACACTCTGCTATCATAATTAAAGAAGTCTACAGTTAGACAGTGTAGGTTTGATACAAAAAATGATGGAATAGTCATTACTGGAGCACCATCAAAATTTGACTTAGAACTAGATAACAGCGTTGAAGTAATCTTTGTCATCATCACCACCACCATCACCCTCATCATCATCATCATCATCATCATCATCATCATCATTGTCATTGTCATTAGTGGTAACATTTGTGTTGGTACATTGATGGCACACAATCCTATTTTGGATCACAACCCCAAAGGTGTTATCCACCTGACAGACAATCCTTTCATTCACTGAATCAACAAGGGATCCTCCTAGTCATTCACTATGGAATGGAAACAGTAAATTCAAACAGGAACACCCTGTAGTATTCATATTTGATTGATTTATCTTCCTTCTTTCCAATGCTCACTTTACCTTTATATATCTCACAAGAATGATGAAATAAGTATTAGACGAAATATTGGACTGTATAATTGATTAAAAGCCTTTGTTGAAGACAATGCCCTAACATGACCATTGACCATTTACTGAAACCAGTAAAAAATTTAGGAAGAATGTAAATGTTCCACTCTGTGTTGTTGTTCAGAGGCCAAAGTGATTTTACTTTCATTGGTATCCTTCAGTGTATCACTTGTAAATATAATTTTAAGCCAGTGTGTTTTGCATCATGTGATGCGTGTAGGTATAATTCAGTATTTGTATTGAAAATTTATTTATTTAAGATTCCATAGTGTTGTTCTTTTGGTGTCACTGATTTCAAATTTCTCACAAGCTACTGTGTTAACAAGCTGTCTATCAGCTGTAGTTACATACATAACCCAAATAAAATTCAGCATTCACAAAATGTTTTGTAAAGTTTTACTTTAAATTCAAATATTTTGTGAAGTGAGAAATTTACCCTAAGACATCATAACTCACACAATGAGCCAATGAGGGTGCTACTTCCACTCATGCACTCTCATCACTCATATTATGTCCATCCTTTACACCTCACACTAACCATTGTTTCAAACCCTTTCTCCTCAGAATATATTTTCTGGAATCCTTGCCTGCTTAGGTTTTTCCTGTAGCTAATAACTTGATATTCTATTAGTAACAAGTTCATAGTTGCATGGAAACATAAAGAGAAATATTAACCATGCTGATCTTGATAGTCCAGGAGGATCTGCAAAGACTATAGACATAGGCCCTTTCTAAAAAGAAAAAAATGGTATAATCATGTGCCTTCCCAGAAGTTTTAATATGCATTACTAAGTTTGTTCAATGTATATTTCTTAGTTTGTTAAGTGTTTTGTTCAATACAGGTCACCAGTGACACCTTAATATTTCACATTCAAAAAATCTGATAAATTTATATTACAAATCATAAATATGATTCTGATACTATTTATTTGATATTTTAAAAAAGCAGCCAATTATTCTTCAAATTCACTGACAAAAAAAAAACATAAATCTTGTTACTCTATAGTTTTCTGGGTTTAAAATATTAGTTATGTGATAATACTAAATCCAAAGTTGTAATCCATAATTTTAATTATGTAATCCATAATTTTCTCTTATTATTATCTTAGACATTGTTTGAAGAAATAGTAAACCAGTTTCTTTACTCTTTGTATGTTGTGTATTGCTTTGAGATTATAGAGAGAATTCTAACCTTGACTAATTAATCTGCAATAACTTTTCTTTATACATTATTTTTAATAATTAACACTAACTCAGAATTTTGAATTAACAAAGACTAACTACTTATTATGTACTACATTAAGAGGGAAAATAAACTCAGACCTAAATCACTTTTCTATCTTCCGACTGGTTCTTAAAATATCTTATATCACTTCAGGCATGAAATCTTAGCAGTTAATTTATAACTTCTTATCTATTTTATTCTACTAATTTGGGTTCTGTTAAAATGTCCCCATCTATTTTCTTATTTACTAGTCTGATTTTGACTGCTTGTCATTTCTGTCTTCAGTTTTAATTCTAATGAGACTTTATCTCTCAAGGAATAAAATGACAAGAAGTGGCTACACCATCCCATGTTAAGTTGTCTCTGACATTCTTTGGTAATTTATCAGCTCACCACTACTAACATTTACTACTAACAAGTAGTTTGCTTTGAAACACCATTTGGCTCTACTCTGTTTCTCTGCTTCAAGAGATATTAACATCAGTATTCAAGATGAATATATATTTTTCTTATAGCACAATTATGCTGTACCAGGTGGCCGTCTTAGTCCAAGTGTGTCAGAAGCTGACTTACACAGTCCATCTACAGATTCCGCTAAATCAGAGGTAAGCCTCATAAATTAGAACTTGACTTATACCAGAAAATGTTTCACTATTCAATACCGTCATTTCTTTCAATTAGACACAAGGCACATTTCATAGAGCGAGAGAGACAAAAGCTACAAATAATAAACTTAATGCCAGCACACCAGTATATTACTATAACTTACTAGTGTTAAAGAATGATGAAAAGCAAAACAAGCCAAGATAAAATCAAAGACCATAAATCTAAGGCAACAATCTACATGTTATACAGCATGTGATTGACTCTCAAAACATTTGTGCTATCTTCTTCACCCTGTTATTCAATATAACAGTAAATTGTCATTCACACTTTCTTACAAATATGCTACAAAATATATATGGTATACATAAGAGTCGAATATTGCTTAGTAGTAAGTGGTAACTTTTAAAGAAGATTCTAATTTCAATTTTAATTTACAAACATTATGTGATTATTATTCGGTTTACTTGATGTAAGCTTGAATTAAGAATAGAATTTGTTAAACAGAAAACAAAACAGACCAGTACTATAAGTAGTGATAGGCTGTCCCAGTAATTATCATCACTTAAACAAGTACTGCTAACAATGTATCAAGAAATTCATTGGCCATGATCTACTAGCAAATACATCAACCTCTAATTTTCAGTGGAAATGACATGTCAGTGAAACAAAATAAGTTAGGGAAGGGACTTGGAGAAACCAACAAATAGGAGATTAAAGGCAAGTATGCTAAAGAAATAATATTCAGGAAAACTGACTTTCTCATTTAAAATTGCTCTATCTTTCAATATTGGCATATTTTCAAGTAAATATTAAATTCAATTCCTCAAATAGCTTCTAAGGAGTGAATTAAGTCCTTGAATTTTTTATATTCAAATTTTTCTACATGTGTGCAAACCTATACACACACATATGCATTACACACATACAACTGTGTGTGTGTGTCATCATCATCATCATCATCATCGTTTAACGTCCGCTTTCCATGCTAGCATGGGTTGGACGATTTGACTGAGGACTGGTGAGACCAGATGGCTACACCAGGCCCCAATCTGATTTGGCAGAGTTTCTACAGCTGGATGCCCTTCCTAACGCCAACCACTCAGAGAGTGTAGTGGGTGCTTTTACGTGCCACCAGGACGAAGGCTAGTCAGGCGGTACTGGCAACGGCCACGCTCAAAATGGTGTATTTTATGTGCCACCCGCACAAGAGTCAGTCCAGGGGCACTGGCAACGATCTCGCTCGAAAATCCTTACACATGTCACGGGCACAAGTGCCAGAAAGATGACGCTGGGCACAGGTGCCATCCTGATTTCGATTGCCCCAATTACTATATACATATATACACAAGTTTATTTGCTAATATTGTTCTAGTACATGACATAAATACAACCATTTGTTTAGAAATCCATATATTCTATTTCATACCAATACATACATTTGGAAAATTTATTTGTATTACTACATAGATAATCATATGGGGCAGATGTACAGACTATAAGAGTCAAAGAGGACTGATAATAATTAATTAACATGACAGTAACAATTAATTTAATCCATCCTTATTATACTGTTATATCATCATCATCATCATTATCATTTAGCATCTGTTGTCCCTGCTGGCATGGGTGGGACAGTTTGACCAGGCTGCGCCAACCCCCAGTCTGATTATATATATATATATATATATATATATATATATATATATATATATAAATATATATATATATATTAACAATACATATACTAGCTTTTCTGAATATGTTGAGGTGCACAGCTGGTGGTACAACAGCTATCGACTAAGGTGTGTAATGAATCATCAGTAGTTCATATATACATACATACATACATACATATATATATATATATATATATATATATATATATAAAAGCTTTTTGTAAAACTTCTTGATACCATAACAATATTAAAATCAAAATTCTCTTAAACCAAAAATTTTTAGTATCGTTAAAAACAGATTGACACAGACCTTATGGAAGGATGTTTTTGTATTAAGCACTTTTTCTGTTTTCACCTTTTCGATCACATGTGTTATAAGGTAATTCACATAGAAGTAGTTGTTTTAGCAGTAATGTCCACTATTTCTGGTTTAGTTTTGGATTTAGAATTTTTATAAAGTATTCTTCTTTTCAGGAATGCAGCATTTCTGTCATGTGGAGGTACCTGTATATGACATTTTTTCCTTTATTCTGAATTTCCCCAAATGCACATGCAAATACACACACACACACATACACACACACACACACACAAACACACACCAGTTTGTTGCTGTTACAGATTTGATAAAGATTTTCTTGGTATTCTTGGATATTTTGGATGTGAGTATTTTATGATAGTTTTGGAACTGAATGTAAATCCTAGAATATTTAACCTCCTTTTGTGTCTGTATCAGTTTGTTGTTTGTGTGAAGTGGTAATTTCTGTTGGGTATTATGCAAGGTCTTGAAGAAT
The DNA here is from genome assembly GCF_046866305.1 of Octopus bimaculoides. Classification (NCBI taxonomy): domain Eukaryota; kingdom Metazoa; phylum Mollusca; class Cephalopoda; order Octopoda; family Octopodidae; genus Octopus; species Octopus bimaculoides. The sequence continues at coordinate 98,682,687 of NC_142930.1, read as the reverse complement.
TTAGTGATTTTGATTCTGTTTTGATGTTTAAGTCATTCACAAATCCTGGAACATAAGCAATAAAAATATTACATACAACATTGGATAAATCAAGGAACAAGGTGATACTATGAACTTTGAAAGTTCTAATCAACATACAATCACAGAATATCCTATATTTCCATAATGTTGTATGTAGAGCACCTGGTGTTTTAAAATTCTTTTCATAAAAGTAACAGAAATTTAATACTAGCACCTTTCATAAATTTTATATATCATCTGGATTCTCTTTCTGTTCCTTTCCCAGAGCAGCCATCTTCAGTGACCTTGAATTTACAGAGAGTGGTATTCAGCATCTTGATGTTATATCAACTACAAATATATAGACACAAGTATCATAGCTATGTGCTTTAGAACTTTGCTTTCTAACCACTCCAGTGCCATTGCATGTTGCTTTGGGCAAGTGTTTTCTATAACTCGAAGCTAAACAAAGCCTTGGGAATGAACTTGGTACATAGGAACTGAAAAAAGCTCATTATGTATATGTGTATGCATATATATATATATGTGTGTGTGTGTGTGCGTGTGCAAGTGTTTCTGCAAGTTTGTTTACATTTGAATTTCTTCAGAAATTGTGAGGTGCAAGCAATGGCGTTGTTGTTGTTTCTCTTGCCATCACATCCCCCAATAGATTTACACATTCAAATATGTGTGAAGTAAGAGATCCTTTATTAGCAAAACAGGTGAGGATTAGCGTCAGGAAGGGCATCTGGTCCTAAAAAAAAAACTCTGCAATAATATATTTACTTAACCCGTGCTGGTATCGAAAAACAGAAGTAAAGTCAAACAGATGAACTACTAAAGAAAGAGAGATACTGTATGAAGTCTAACCATAATGTGATGCAGTACAATACACTGAACTGGAAGTGTTTATGTCATGGACTAACAAACTATTCTCAAACTAACAAATCTATTCTCTGATTATTTGTTTTCTTTTTTTTTTCTTTGTTTTTACTTACTCTGTTGCTTTTTCCTGATCACACATAATTATAACCAGTTAACCTTTTGATATTCCTTACATAAGATATATTAATGTTAACATTAACTTTAATATTGTTTTTCATCGTGATGGTGCCTTTGGGTAATTTATTCTCTAATTCTAGTTTTCTTTGCAAAACAGTGCATAATATTGTACATTCTACCAATGTAGTTTGTGAAGGATTTTTCTTCATTTGTATGTGTCTTGTGTATGATTTTGGATTTGTTGGTCATCTTGTATCTTCGTAAAGAGTGAATATCAGTTGTTTTAAAAACTTTTAGTTAATATTTATTTTAAGAGGTTGTTTCTGAGAAGATTGTACTTCGAGTTAAGCAAACTTTTTCAAAGACTCAGTTTTGTGAAATACTGCTTGTTACAACTGAAGACATTGACTTAGACCAGTAGTTCTCAGCTGGGGTCCATATGGCCCATCGGTAAGGGGGGTTGATATAAGTTTTGTTGTTAACATTTCTCTCCAATAAATTGGTCATACTTCTACAATACTCAAAATATTTTAATAATTATTTTTATACACAAGTGTGGCTGTGTGGTAAGAAGCTTGCTTTCCAACCAAATGGCTCCAGGTTCAGTCCCACTGTGTAGTACCGTGGGTAAGTGTCTTCTACTTGTAGCCTTGGGCCAACCAAAGCCTTGTGAGTGGATTTGTTTGCAAATGTGTGTGTGTATGTATGTGTATATATATATATATATATATATATATATATATATACACATAATCAATGTTAATTCTCTAAATGAAGTATTAACAGTAACTGCACGATAAAGTGTAGTATATTGCCACTTAAGTGTGGCTGACCCCTAGGGGTGGATGTTACTGTTGCTTTTAGCCCCAGGAGGACATCTCCTCCAGCTGGCTTATCGACACACGACTGTGTCCTGTTTGCCAAGGGTAGTTATCCCTCTCACCAACATCTGCAGCACGAACGGATCCGGATTTCAGGGTTATTTACCTTCGTCGGCGTCCGATAGCCGCTGACCTTGGTGAGAGAGACAAAAACCTGGCAATCTTATATCTTCTTTTCAAGTGAAATTCTTCACTGATATCGAAAAGGTGAAAACAAGCAATGTTAATTCTCTAAATGAAGTATTAACAGTAACTGGACGATAAAGTGTAGTATATTGCCACTTAAGTGTGGCTGACCCCTAGGGGTGGATGTTACTGTTGCTTTTAGCCCCAGGAGGACATCTCCTCCAGCTGGCTTATCGACACACGACTGTGTCCTGTTTGCCAAGGGTAGTTATCCCTCTCACCAACATCTGCAGCACGAACGGATCCGGATTTCAGGGTTATTTCCCTTCGTCGGCGTCCGATAGCCGCTGACCTTGGTGAGAGAGACAAAAACCTGGCAATCTTATATCTTCTTTTCAAGTGAAATTCTTCACTGATATATATATATATATAACTGCATCTTTCTCTTCCTCACATTTCCTCTTCATAAATTATTATTGTTTTCCAATCTTCTTTCTTGATCCTCACTGCCCTACTTACTGTGTTGCTGCTCCCCACACCCCAACACCCACATCCACACCCTATTTTTCTACTCGGGTTCTATGCTCATGTTCTTGTTACTTCTGAGTATACCCTCACACTACACCATCTCTCTCTGCTCGTTCTTCCACTTTTGCTGTTTCTTACTCTCTCTCTCTCTTTTGCCTTTGGTCACTCTCTCTCTCTCTTTTGCCTTTGGTCACTCTCTCTCTCTCTTTTGCCTTTGGTCACTCTCTCTCTCCTTTTGTTTTTTCTCTGACTAGGTATTTAAGTATCTCCTTTACATCAGCACACTTGTTTCTGGCCTCTTTCTTGTACTTCTCTCTCACTCTCTATCACTTTTCCCTTTCTCTCTCCCTCTCTGTCTGTCTGTCTCTCTCTCTTTCTCTCACTGAGTAACCATGTACCCCCTCTATAGCAAGACACTTATTTCTGTCTTGCTATTTCTCTGTTACACTCTAACCTTTCACCATCTCATATTGGATCACCTCCACTAATGCTCCCTCTATTATGGCAAGACACCTGCTTCTGTCTCTCTGTCTCTTTGTCACATTCTAACCTTTCATCTTCTGACACAAGTTCCCCTCCTCAAATGCCCTGCCCTTCTCACAATCCCTTGTCTTGCGAGTTACTTGGTTACCCTGCCAGTGCTGGTGCCACATTAAAAGCATCTAGTTCACACTATAACGTGGTTGGCATTTGGAAGGGCATCCAGCTGTAAAAATCATGCCAAAACTAACCTCGCCTGTGCTAGTGCCACGTAAAAAGCACTGAATCCACTCTGTAGCGTGGTTAGTGTTAGGAAGGGCATCCAGCCATAAAATCTTAGGGTAGTTTTCCAACCTGACCGGCTCCTGTCAACCAGCCTACCCATGTATGAAAAGAAGATGAATGTTAAACGATGATAATGATGATGATGATATGTATATATCTATGTGTGTGTGTCTTTGTGCCTGTTTATCCCCACCTCAACACTTGACAACTGGTGTTGGTGTGTTTATGCCACCACAACTTAGCAATTTGGCGAAAGAGATTGATAGAATAAGTACTAGGCTACTAGGCTTAACAAAAAATAAGTCCTGGGCTTGATTCATTGGACAAAAATCCTGCAAGGTAGTGCTCCAGCATGGCCACAGTCAAATGATTGAAACAAGTAAATGAATAAAAGAATTCCTAATAATATTTAATTATCAAAATATTATAGGATTTTTTTTTTAGCATCAAATGGCTAGGAGGGTTCACTCAAGAAAAATTGGAATCAATGGAGTTCATTGGTAAAATCTAGATCAATTGAGAAAGACTCATCTAGATTTTGCAAATTTACTGTGGAAGTGTGCTAATTCTTTGATTTTACAGTTACTTTTAATTTGATATCTTAAAGATAAGATTTCAAACCATATGAAGGTTAATTTACATTTACACCAACCTCGATTCTTTAAAACTGAATGCTGTGAAACTTTACAAACTGCTTATTACTTTACAAAGTAATTTGCAGTTTGAACTGTTTAAAATTGTCTTTGAAATGAAGCTGTTTTAAATACGATAATTTTTAACATTGGAATTGCTAATATAGTTATTACTGATAGCATATTCTAAGTGGTAACAGACCCGACAAAGAGTGTCAAGTTCCTGGTTTCTCCCTCAAATGCTAGGCATAAAAAGAAGCAGATAGTTGACCTAGTTTTGACAAAGTTTATGACCCCTCAACCATCTGCTAGCATACATTGTTCTCTACAAAAATCTATTTTAAAACAGATGGTCTGTTCTTTAGCATCTTTTACTTTATGACACTCCAATCAATAATCTTTTTGATCTTAGACCTATATTTTGAGCATTTAGTTCTAATAATGCATAAAAATGTTTTCGTATAGGAAAACATCATCATCATCATCAAAAATGTTTATGCTGACTTAGGTTGAATGAGTTTCACAGCATCCTGACATTGCATCATCTGTTACACAAGAAAACATAGATCCTAACTAAATTTATTGTTGTATAATGTCTAATAGTGCAACCGTTTGTGTTTTCTCATACCAGCCAACACAAGAAAGATTATCTGCAGCTCAACTAAGAAGATTTTTTTTCTATTATGTATCTATTCTTGTTTTTTAGTTACTTACATAGGTACTCTGTCATGCGACATGTGGACTTCATTTCTTATTCACACATTCCATATTTACATAAACTGGTAGAGTCTAGAGATCCCTTCAGCTATTTTGGAAATCAGCTGCATTCTCATACAAGCTCAGTTAACTTGATTTATTCACTGAGAAGAGAGAGTGAGTCTTAGGTGGCATATGACTAAAGTCACCTCCATTGATCATGTTAACGTTAAACATCTTATTTTTGTTTCCTTATTGTTTTATCACTTCCTTTCATTTTTGTCACATTTGATGACACTCACACACAAGTGTTAAACTGAGGTTATCATTTTAAAGCAAGTTTAAGAAAAATAACAGAACATTTACTGATGGAGGATTCTATATTGAAAGTTGAGTAAAATTTATGGCAGTGTTTGGGTAGACTGGGGTATTATATATATATATATATATGTATGTGTGTTTGTTTGTGTGTGTATTTATGTGTGTATGTGTGTATATATATATATATATATATATATATATATATATATATATCACTCGCACACACGCACACATATAAACTATGTATATATTGAGAGAGAAAGAGAGAGAGAGAGAGAGAACAGTAGGTGTTTTAGAGTAAGAGAGAGTAGAGAATATGTAATTCCCAGCATCAGAATATTAAGCTTTAAAAAATTTTAGACACACTACATTTTTGAAAATATTAATTATTCTTTTAACAGATATATACATGGAAGGTCGTTTATATCAATGTAGAAAAATCAATATTAATTTATGTGATGTTTCCGATGAAAAGGCTTTGCCCATAGCTTATGGTGGCTTTCCTTAAGCAGAGACTTCAAATATGATTGCAGCAAATAAGGTTTTGTTTGAACATTAAATGTTGGTAATTGGAAGCAAGATATAGAGAGAATTGGCTATGAGGAAATTTTGTTTGATGTTGGATTAGGTATAAACATGGCGTTATATGAAGAGGTAGAAATAGAAGTGCAGTATTTAGTTTTGAGTGATGTTGGATAGAGCCAACAGATGGTGAGGAGCAGAAAACGTTGTGTAAATAGTAGACAAGGTAAAGAAAAGATTAATATTTTAACTGATCAAACAATTAGGATGCTAGTGAAGTTTATCAATCAATTCATGGATTTAGTTGAAGATGCTTGTGAGTTGATGACTATAATAATGAAATATCCCACCAAACTAATTATTTCCTTTGATCACAAACTAATTCACATTTCATAAATCATCTTCACTCCATTACTGATACTTATGTTATTGAATTCCAAATAAAAAGGTCAACCAAAGAAGAATTTTGACTCAGGAGACATCAATCCATTTCTATAATGCTTGTAGCTAATTCTCTCTTTTTTTTTTTTTTTGTATCTCTTAAATAATATTTCAACATCATTTTTGTCTGTTTCATGTCTATTTTCTATTTCATTTATTTATATTATCCATGATATAATTTCAGGTGCCTTGCTTTACAAAGGTAAAATATATCAGCCATATTATTTTGTTGATCTAAAAAGAAATAATAATAAAGCGACCAAACTATTGCCAACATGGATTGATATTAGTTCTACTGGTTAGGAACAACCAAGTAATATAATGAAGTAATCATGACAAAAAATATTATGTATCCTCCTTGAAACAGAAACTCATTCCATGTCCATTTTAATAGCTATTTTTTCACTTACTTTATACCTTTACATTCCCAGACACTTAGACAAACCTTCTAATCCATACAGCTTTTGGAAAAACAGATGTTAACACATCAAAGTGACTACTAATAACAGTGATAATGATTTTTCTTTCAGAATATTTTCATTATATGAAATATTTTTTCTTACAAATGTTTATTGTGAAAGCTAATTTCCTTGTCAATATATTGATTCTAAACAGATTTTGTGCACTCAGTCGACAAACCTATGTAACATGCCTTCCACTGTACTACTAATTCATTTTGAACTGAATTTAGACAAGCCATTTGTTATCATTTTTGTCTTTGTTTTTCCTTTCTTTTTAAATGCATTTGATGTTGACATTGGTTTCACTTGATGTTTGTAGTGGCACAAAACATATTTTGATACAGAAATTCTATGGTGACTGAATATATGTTTGGAAAAGTCTAAAGTAACAACTAATGTTACCAATTCTATATGAGAATGTATTTGTTTAGATTTCCTTCTAAAATATAACATTGACTTCAGAAAGTGAATGATTGCCTCAAATATCATATTTCTATTGTTAAACTGGCTAACTGAAACTGAAGGTTTTGCTTGAGTATCAATAAACCTAAAATCAATGATTTCTTCATAACATTTTTGCTTCTGATTTCTGTTCTTCTCTCAATGTTTTAAAAATCTTTACATCTTTCGAAAAGTTTATTCCTTAGCTAATACTTGCATTTCAGCTTGTTTTTCATACTCCGTAATTGTCATTATCATTATAATAATGATCAACCTCGTTGTTGACACTGGTGCTCTCTTCATTATTACTATCCTCTTCACCACCACCACCATCACCACCTTTGTTACCACTGCCACCACCACCATCATCATATCATCATTAACATTATATTAATACTTAAATTTACAATGCTGTTGTATCTAGATCATAAATACAAACATACAAGTGGTAAGCTCTCTTTTGTTTCAAGTCATAACTCCAGAATGTATATACTCAAAAATTCTTAAAAGTATTACCCACCTTGAGATCTAGAACTCATCAGCTGCATAGATTTTAGATATTCTTTTCGTAAATTTGACTTGATCTTTACAAATTAGCATATCCAACAAATATAATGAACATAATTAACCCCAACCCAAAAGAAAAGTAAATAAAATAAGGAAAAAAAAATAATAAGTAGCAAAGTCAGTTACTGACTAATATTATTTTCATTTTGGGATGGATGAGGAGGGAAATAGGGGAGAAAACTTCAAACCTGCTTTGGTGTTATTTTAACCTCATCAGCAAAACCTTGCTGAAACAATAATGAAAGAATCACTAAGTAAATTGGCTGATGAAAGAAAATAGAATTCTTTAAATATACTAATACCAAATTAACTATTGTTTTTCTAGTAGATGGATTAAATAATTACAAGAAGTTTTGCTAACATTCTTATTATTTCACTATTGTAAGAAATTAGGTTAACTATTTATTTAACCATTCATTTAAAAGGTTCAGTTGAAAATCAAACAGTCTGCATAACAGAATATTTCTTAAAGTAATTATTAAGTTTGAAAAAAATATGCATGGCACTCATAACATTAACTGGTCTTGTAAAACTGGGATGGTAGATATAACTGATTTTCTACATATAACATATGAGCGCTGAATCTCCATAGCAAAAATGTAAGGATAAAAAGGGTCCTATAGAATTGTGGCTTTGGGGAGGAAGGTTTGAGTGAAGTGCTTTGAAGAAGGTACTAATGCTGTTTAAAGTGAGATCAACCCTGATTCAAATTATGTATCACTAAAGGTATTTCAGCTGTGTGAATATGCATAGTCTAGTAGTTAGAATATTTAGCTTGTGATTTTAAGGTCTTAGGATCAATTCCTTGAGCAGAAAGCAGATTGTGTTCTTGAGCAAAGCTATTTAATTTAGTGCATGCACACAAACACACACACACACACACACACACATTCTGTGACTGTGTGTGTGTGTGTGTGAGCGCATGCCTGTGTGTATACACTGGTAGATTCGAAGGTTTCGTTTATTTA
>NC_142930.1:98579336-98669336 GCF_046866305.1 Octopus bimaculoides | reverse complement strand
TGGAATAACACAGGTCCAAAGTGTAGGGAAGACCATAATGCTGTGGAGCAAAATCTTGATAGTCCAGGTGATCCTAATATAAGTATATATATCAACATTAGCATAGGTAATAGGAGTAGAAACTGGAATAGCACTGGGAATGACAGCAATGAGAATAATGGAAATAAAAGTAGTAATAATAACAGCAATAACTATCACAATAAAAGGAAAAATATGAAAACAAATACAAGGAGCAACCTGGTTGCAAATAATAATATAAAAATGAAATTGTTGAGATAAGAAAGCATGTCCTTTGGTGAATGAATGCTTATGTAGAAATGTTATATATAAATGTACAGTAAAAACAAGTGCATATTTATATATGAACTTACAGAGGCAATGACCAAGACCTCTGGAGATATGCTGTGATTAAGAAGACCCAGCAAGTAAAGCGAGATCACAGCCATAACCTACACCAATGTCACATAATCAGCCCATTTAAAAAGTACCTTTGAATCATCAGGTGACATTCCATGCTTGTGGAGACCTATTGAGTCAAGTAAAATCAAAAATCAAAATCAAAAATCAAAATCAAAATCAAAATCAAATCAAATCACAGTTAAACGGAAATTGTAGTTGTGGTTGATGCCAGTGCTGCCTGACTGGCTCCCATGCTGGTGGCACGCAATAAGCACCATGCATGCATGGGTTGTTGCCAGTGCCACCTGACTGGATCCCCACACTGGTGGTACATAAAAAGCACCATCTGAACATGGTCAACGCCAGTCCCCTGGCTCCTGTGCCGGTAACACGTAAAAGGCACCATCTGAACATAGCTGATGCCAGTGCCACCTGACTGGCTCCTGTGCTGGTGGCACATATAAAGCACCCACTACACTTTCGGAGTGGTAGGCATAAGGAAGGGCATCCAGCTGTAGAAACATTGCCAGATCAGATTGGAACCTGGTGCAGCCTCCTGGCTTGCCAGTCCCCAGTCAAACCGTCCAACCCATGCCAGCATGGAAAACGGACGTTAAACGATGATGGTGATAAATATGTACATGTGTGTGTGTGTGTATATATATATATATATATATATATATATATATATATATATATGCATATATATATAGGTGTAACAAGTGACACTTTCAAAAACTGCTGGGGGAATCATACAGCATCATTTATGAGCAACTGCAAAAGGCAATTTGCATCACTCAGACCTTATATGGGACTTCACATTGTAAAAAGTACAATGCAGCATGACTTGAACAGCAATGCAAAATGTGAAACTATATAACGCATACTCAAAAGTCTGTAACCTCTACCTGGAAGAGACACTTGAAATAGCATTGTTGTGATAAAATAATCAACAAATGCTCAAAAATTATATTAACATGTAATCATAGCTTTAAAAGACCATTTCTGGAATTTAGAAACAATATGTGACATCAATATTACATCAATCTTTTATTTATACAAAAATGCATTTATAATTTGGTGATTACTTCTACTGGCAAGATTATATTGTTGCTTACATGAATTATCTGATATTCATAATAATTTGTATGTATCTATGATCATTTAGTTATATCAATCCACAATTCACTCAAAACTGCTATTATAATGTTTCAGTATCATTAATGTTATGCTTATTTATATTGCTGTCCACCTAAATTGTGTAATCCTATAATAACTGATATGTTAGGTACAATTATTTAGGTAAAGGGGAAATGACTATAGAATGAACCTTCTTGTTCTGACAGAATGTTGTAGCGTAAGTGGAAAATGACTGGTATAGTGGCATGGAGAGATGCACATTCATGAGAGCAAAAATCTGTCTAATTTTAGATAGATGTATATTGGTATATATAAATATATGTATGTTAATGCAAAATAAAAGAATATGTGTACATAATATATATGTGGGAGAGAAAACTATTGATTTAACCTCACATTATTGAGTGAAAAGAATCATCAATTGTATGTATGTACCTATATGTGTGTGTGTACATGGGTATGACTCTGTGCAAGTGTCTAAGAATGTCTGTATATAAATGTACAAATGTATGTGAATGCATGAGCATATAAGGATGTGATAGCATCTATTAATGACTGATTAAACGACTGTGATGGGAACCAAGCACAGCTAAATTTAAGTTTATGAGCAGCCTAGTAGACAAGCTGGTATCCTGCTGGGGTAATAAGTTGACCACCCGTCCTTTGAAGAAAGATGTTTACAGACAAAAGAGATAAAGAATTCTTCTAGTTTATATTTTTGCAACATTATTATGTTAGAGTTAACCTATCTTCATAAAAAGCAAGACACATCTATGCAAAAGAAAAGACTGAATATGAGGTTTTGATAATTTATATTTTATACTTTTAATTTTTTATTTCCTTTAATTAATTCTGGTCTATTTATTTTATAATTTACATTCTTGATTTTTATTTCCCTTAATTTCTTTGGTATTTTATATGACTTGTGTCTATCGAAGTCTATATGTTGCTCTTTATCAAGGGAATGTAAAAAATAGAATATTGGTGTAAAACAATGGGAAGCTATAAGCAATCCAGCAGTGTCCAAAAAGCCACTCATCTGATGATGTGCAATGCATAGCAATAGCTATGCACTTGCACATCATATTTATATATGTATAATGTCTTTACAATGTGTTATAGCTTGTGAAGTGCTCAGCAAGTAACAGCTGTTACTAATGCACAAAAACAATCGTAATTTGGATTAAAAGCTGTTCATTCCATCTTCTTGTATTATTATCTTTTTTATACATGTATGTATATATCTTTGTGTGTATGTTTATATATTGATATATATATGTGTGTAGATATATATCCATGTATATATATATATTAATATATATATATATATATATATATATATAAATATATATATATATATATATATATAGATAGATAGATAGATATACACACACACACACACACACACACACATATATATATATATATATATAGATAGATAGATAGATATACACACACACATATATATATATATATATATAGATAAGTAGATAGATAGATAGATAGATAGATAGATAGATAGATAGATAGATAGATATACATATATATAGATAGATATATATACACACACACACACACACACACACTCCTTAGTAGGGGCCTCCGCTTCACGCCTCTCACGCCCCACTGTGACGAATTCGGGACTCGCACTGATGTCAGCCAGTTCCTGCGCCGCATCAAACTGTGCGCGTTCTTCCAAACGTCAACACAGCATCCCGACAATCAGGACTACTTCCCGGACCTGGGACGCCGCCCATCCAACTGGACGCCGCCTCCAGGCCAATTCAGTAGCCTAGATTTGTTCGTGAATGACTGTAAGGCGTTGGTTGAGCGTTTCGACTTTAAAAAAAGATCCCTCCCGGCCAATCTCACCCGGGCCGAATCGGTCGCCCTCCGCAATCTCCACCGCCGCGACGACACCGTCATCAAGCCGGCGGACAAAGGTGGAGCATTGGTGGTGTGGCGCGCGGACCTTTACAGAGAGGAAGCGCTCAACCAGCTTCACAATCCCCTCTTCTACCGCCTCCTCCCCTCCTACCCCACCCCTCCTACCAACGGCTTGTGTCCTCCACAATCCATGACCTCATCTCCTCCTCTGCTCTCCCTGCTACCGCCACCAACCTCATCGTCCGCACACCCCGCACCTCCTCCATCTACTTCCTTCCCAAGATCCACAAACCTAACAAGCCTGGCCGCCCCATTGTCTCTGCTTGCAATTGCCCCACCGAACTCATTTCAAAATACCTCGACCATATCCTATCCCCGTTAGTTGCTGCCCTCCCATCCCACATACACGACACTAACCACGCCCTTCGCCTCTTCAATTCCTTTTCTTTCCCTCCCGGCCCCTCACACCTCCTCTTCACCCTGGACATCAAATCCCTATACACCGTGATTCCACACAACGATGGTCTCTCAGCCCTCCAATACTTCCTTGACCGCCGCCCTGACCCCACACCTAGCACCCCTACGTTGTCTGGCAGAACTCGTCCTCACCCTCAACTGCTTCATGTTCGCCGGAGATACCTACCAACAGCTCTCTGGGGTCGCGATGGGAACGAGAATGGGTCCCAATTACGCCAACCTCTTTGCTGGTTACATTGAGGCCTAAGTATTCTCCCAATTCTCCGGTCTGACCCCAGAACTATACGGTCGCTACATAGATGACTGTATTGGAGCCACCTCCCTCTCCCGTGAACAGCTCTGCTTTTTCATCTCCTTCCTCTCTAACTTCCACCCTGCTCTTGACTTTACTTCTACAATCTCTGACACCTCTGTTAACTTCCACGACATCTGTCTTTCCATCAACCCCCCCTCCAACTCTCTAACTACCTCCGCCTTCTTCAAACCCACTGACTCCCACCTCTACCTCAACTTCTCCTCCTCCCATCCATTCCACACCAAACGGGCCATCCCCTACTCCCAGTTCCTCCGCCTCCGACGTTTGTGCAGCCTGGACCAGGATTTCGAGACCCAGTCCCAGTATCTTGCTCGTCTGTTCATGCATCGAGGATACCCCTCCCACCTTGTCCAATCCGCCCTCGCCCGCGCTCGTCGAATCGACCGCAACACCGCCCTCTCTCCTCCCCCACACCAATCCCCTAACCGTACCCCATTCCCACTACGTTTCCACCCTGCCACCCTACCCCTTCGTCGGAGGATCCTACGGGCCTTCCGTCGCCTCCAGCTCGATCCCACCACCCACCCCATTTTCCCCAACCCACCCCTATCTTCTTTCAAACGCGCCCGCAACCTACGCGATCTACTGGTCCGCAGTACCTTCTCCTCTTCCTCCCCACCCCACCCGGCTCCTTCCCGTGCTCCAGATCCCGCTGTCACACCTGCCCCTTCATCACCAACACTACCTCTGTCACAGGGTCGAACCTACAAACTCTTCACATTCCACACAGTTTCACCTGCACCTCCTCCAACCTAATTTACTGCATCAAATGCAACCTATGCAACCAACTCTACGTGGGGCAGACGGGCCGCCGGCTGGCCGACCGTTTCACCGAACACCTAAGGGACGTTCGGCTAGGTTCGGACGCCCCTGTTGCCCGTCACTTCCACTTGGCCAACCACTCTCCCTCTAACATCTCCGTTTTTGGCCTCGCCCTGCACCATGGGTCCACTCCCTCGTGACTCCACTTGGAGCAACGCTATATTTTTAACCTTAATTCATCTTTCCCCTTCGGACTCAACACAGCCCCCTCCTCCTTATGACTCTCCCCTTTACGTCTATGCAACACTTTTCTTTATTTTTTAATTTTTTTTATTTCTTTATTTTTTTTTTCATTTTTTTTACCCTCCCCCCTCGTCCATTTTACATTATATCCGTTATTCTCTTGTTATTACACTCACTACATTTTTCCACAATTTATCTCACCCCTTCCTACACGCACACATACCCACACACAAAAAATACACGCACATGTAAACACACCTACCCCCAACACACCACACACACATAACACATATGTATGCACTTACATGCTCAGACTCGCCCACACACTTATACAAACGCACATACACACGCACACTTGTGCATACACATACACGTTAACAATCACGCAAACATACACACACACACCCACCCAAGCATACACACCCTTGCACACGTAACCCACATATACCCCCATTCACAAATACCTCCCACACACCTGACAACCAATACATACCCCCATTCACACATACCTCACATACCTCCCATACACCTAACACACACACCTCCCACACCTTACATATATACCGCCCACATACATGACAAACATACATGTGCGCCCTCACACACACATATAGACGAACGCACATACATACACACACACATACACGTACCCAATACCTACAACCCCACACAAACACACACACGAACACACACATACTAAAATACCGCCTGCTGACCTTCCACTTAACATTGTCCATAAGCATCCACTAACTATTCCTGCTACTAATTCCTTCCACTACGTCTCACACACACACACATACACACAAACACACTAACAGATAAACCACCAAACCATGCACACACACACACACATACATACGCACACACACGTTCTGTTATCACACACACACTCGTAGACTCTCGCGCACGCACAGATATTCATCTCCCTTTTTCACTCTCCTGTCTTAGAAAGAACTTTTCCCCCACCACCTCCTCTTCCGGTCCTTTCACAATGTAACCTCGTGGGCATCAGTACCATTTTCCTCTTTCTCCGTTTTTCCATTCTCCAAACTTTCCATCTTTCCGACGAAGGGCTACGCCCGAAACGTCATACACTCTCTCTTTCCTTTCCCGAGCGTCCAATAACACTATCTGTATCACGTCCTCATTTTGTTGTTTTTTTGTTATTGTTTTTTGTGTTTTTTTTAAACTATATATATATATATATATATATATATATATATATATATATATATATATATATATACAGGATGCAGTGAATATATTGTTGTCTAAATTATGCAAAAATGAAAATAATACTGTCATCTCTTTTTAGCAAATATATTTACCAAAATTACATAAGAATATATTGAAATACTAAAGAAATAGTAAAATTCCCATTGGCTTCAATCACAGCCTCCAGATGACTTTACAATCTCCTGCAACTCTTCTTTAAGTTGGTGAATACTGCCATAATCCTTGTCTTCAGTTCATCTTTGGTGTTACAAGGAGTTTTGTTGGTCTTTCCTCAACTGCACCCCACACATAATAATCAAGGGGCTTGCAGTCTGGAAAGTTAGGTGGCCAGATGTTAGTGGTGATGTGGTCACAGGAATTGTCTGACAGCCATGACTGGGTTCTCCTGCTTGTGTGGTAAGGTGCAGAGTCCTGTTGCCAGACATTGGGTGTTTCAGCAGCTCTCTCTTGACTCAGGGCAGCACTACTTCCTCCAGGCACTTGATGTCAGCTTCTGTGTTGAGTCTGAGGCCGTGTGGGAAGATGAATGGAGGCATAATGTCGCCATCACTAGTGATCACTCCAAACACCATGATGTTGACTGGATGTTTGATTTTTATCACTCTCGCTACATATTTTGGGTACATGGTAAGCCAACGGTTGTTCTGTGGGTTCACCAGCCTCATAGCGTGGTTTTCATTTTGTCCTTGATGGCTTGGGATAAAAATTGGCCCTTTCTCATCTTGTATGAGGAATACTGAATGTCTTCATGCACTACCTGCCTGATAAGAAACTCAGACACTCCCATGTCTCTGGCATTGGAACTGAGTGACTTGGATCTCCCCAATAAATTCAGGAGTTCTATTCTTATGAGAATGATCAGAGTGAGTTTTCTGAGCCGCTATACCTTCATAATCACCATTAGACTCATCCAATTCTTTCCAAATCCTCTGCACTCTCCTCAGGTTGACGCCCAAACATGCTGAAGAAATGTTTGTATTGGAGCTTCTGACAGGAATGCCAAGCAGTACAGCATGTCATTTCCAAATTTCTGGCAGAGTGAATTGCTTCATGGTGCTATTTTTCTCACAGATGGTGCCCAACTGACTGTACTATACTGTGTAGGCGACAAGATCAAAAACAAACAATGTGCATGCATAAAATTAAAAATATGGTGCTATATGTATATATATATATATATATATATATATATATATATATATATATATATATATGTAAATATATAAAAATAAAAAGATAAAGAGAGCAATGGTAAGGTTTTTTATGGATAGAGTCTTACAGCTGTTTTTGGGAAGATCCAGTACTTCCCTTCATCGGAGACAGAAAAAATAAAGTAATCTATTATTATATCCATAGGCGGATATTTTTAGTATGAAGTGGTAAAGAGTGTGATGTGCTGAAAAAAGAGAGAACAGTACTTCATACTAAAAATATCCGCCTATGGATATAATAATAGATTACTTTATTTTTTTCTGTCTCCGATGAAGGGAAGTACTGGATCTTCCCAAAAACAGCTGTAAGACTCTATCCATAAAAAACCTTACCATTGCTCTCTTTATCTTTTTATTTTTATATATTTACACATACACACGCTAATACACGACTTATAATACCCAATCCTGTTCATACAACGACTGGGGCAAACTAATCGGTATACAGCACTTACTCGGTATTACCTGTATCCTCTTGGGTTTGGTTAAATCCAATACCCTCCTCAACCTTATATATATATATATATATATATATATATATATATATATATATATATATATATGAAAGCATATGGCTTATTGGTTAAGGTATTCAGCTCATGATCATAATATCGTGACTCTGGTACCTGGCAATGTGTCCTTGAACAAGACACTTTATTTCATGTTGCTCCATTACACTCAGCTGGTAAAAATGGGAAGTATCTGTATTTCAAAGGGCCATCTTTGTCACACTCTGTGTCATGCTAAATCTTCGTTAAGGGTACATGTTTCTGTGGAATGCTCAACCACTTGCACATTAATTTCATGAGCTGGTTGTTTGATTGAGTGATTGATCAACTGCCATGATCATTGTCATAACTGGCAGAGTTCCAGTTTACACACACACACACACACACACACACACACACACACACACACACACACACACACACATATAAACACACACACTCGTGTACATGCACATATATATGTACGTATTAACAGTGGAGTCTTAATAATTTGCTTTCCAATTATTTTTCATTTCTTTTTCTTAAATTTTAATCCTTTCAGTACATATAATTTGGAAATCAATTGTTTTCTTCCTTGATGCTTCTAAACCTCTGCTATTGTAGTTAAAATATTAATAAAATGGATGTTTTCACTCAACTCTATTAATTTCTTGGTTTTCTTCTCTTTCTTTTTACTAGGCTTCAGCTGACAGTCAGCTGGTGAGTGTTATTTTTATATATTTTCTTTTGTTCTTTTCCCTTTTTTTTTTTAGTATTTCCATAACTTTCAAAATTTGTGTACTGATAAGTATTTATAGATTTTTCACATTTTCAAAACATTTTCTTGTTCTGTCTTGAGTTGTATGATGCCAAAATTTACCAGTGGTGAGATTATAAATTTTAAGCATTGATATACATTTCTCTTTCTTTTTTCTTATTATAAGTTACTGTTATACATAATCAATTGACTAATTATTAACAAAATCAATCTAACAAAAATCAGTTCAATTTGGAAAAAATTACATTTGGTCATCTGTGCTGAGGTTATTTTTCATCAATTTAAGCACATTTGAATGATTACTCACTGCCTGACAATAACATGCTTTCCTTTTAATTCACCACTTTTGTAGTGGATATTTTCTCTTCATTGGATATGTGCTTTCAATATTATAAATTTAACCATGCCACTCATTGAGGTCCAAAATAACATTAATTTTGATATTAATCATCTAGTGCTACATTTAGGTTGCTTTACACTTCCATTTCATGCATACACATACAGATGCACATGCTTGCATGCATACACACACACACACACACACACACACACACACACTCTCTCTCTCTCTCTCTCTCTTTCATTCACTCACTCATTCATGGAATCATATCCATGCACATATACTTTTAATGTCTAAAGCTGCAATATTTAACCTTTGCTAATCCATAACATACTGAATAAGGCACTGACAGTGTTACAGCTTTTTTACATTGTATAAAAAAGTAACCAGCAAATTGTTTTAAAACAGAGATGAGCACAAGCACTGAACATTGCCTCAAAGTAGCACACAAACCTGTGCAATTCATTAAATACATTCAACTTAAATATTCTAGCATTATCTGATCCCCTTTAAAATCTTATGGCACTCCTACAGACCATATTCAGCACAGTGGGTAAAAATGTTTGGTATAAATGGTTGTCCTAAACTCAAGAACTTTTATAATATTTAAAACATTTCTGTTGCTCTGTGAAATGTAGTAAGGACTGCCATCTTGAACATCATCTTTCATTGGAAAAAAAAATTAACAGAGTTCTACCTGAAACATTTACCTGTATATTTTATCTCTTGGCTGACACAGATTTCCACTAAACTATATACTGTTTCTAATGACTATCCTTACCTTCTGTAATATCTTTAAAAGATTAAGAGATGACAACTTTCTGAATGTCCATCCTAAAAAAAATTCTGAAGACAAGATAGTATTTGAACGGTATAAGTTTAGTATCAAAATATTGTCATTTAAAATTCTGTTTATTCTTCAGTTCTTCAGAATCTTGGGTACATCATATGTGTTTTATTCTAAAGTCATCAGGTGTTTTGAGTATTGAATAATATACATCCTCATGTAGACAACCTGATTTTCCTCAAATTTATATGCAAATGTTTTGAAGTGGCTATAACAAAGTAACAAGAAATAATTTGTAAATAGTTTGGTTTTAGGTGAGATTGTGTATATACACAGAGTATTTGGGCTAAATTTGACAGTTTGCAAAAAGGGAAAGAAAACACAATATTCCATTCAAAACTAAAAGTATTTTAAAATTCAAAACATACCACATTAGATTATGGCTGAGAGGTAACAGCATACTCAAAGTAGCTGCTCTCATCTTCCACCACAGCCTCAAGACAGCTCTGGAACCTGATACATCCAATCCTCACTGTGTCCCTGGGAAGATCTTTGAACACTTCCTTGATCTTGGCCACTAGTTTAGCCTTGGTGTTGCAGGCAGAGCAGTTGATGTCTTTGTCAACCATGCTACCCTCAGAAGAAGGAAAAGAAAGAAGGAGCAGAAAGCCTGAGAAGACCTCATGTGTCATTATATGGCCTACATATATATGCATGTATGTATGTATATATATATATATATACATACATATATATGTCTGTGTATATATATATATATATATATACATATATAAATTTAGTAAATGGAGTAAAACGCATATGTTAACTGAATACTTTTATTTCCAACATATGTTTCGAAGATTACAAATTATACCTTCCATAGGAATAGGTGATGTTGATAAGAATGTAATCTTCTCTTCAGGGATATGCATGGGAACCAGCTTAACCGTAAGACATTTTAACCGAAACATATGTTGGAAATAAAAGTATTCAGTTAACATATGTGTTTTACTCCATTTACTAAATTCATATATTTACTCAAGTACCCAAAATAACAAGGAGTTTCTACCTCATAAACAGGAGTTACACCACAGTCATTTTGTGATATTTGCTACCTTGGTATCTATTAACCAATTTATTTTGCCCAAGTTAATTATTAACTAAGAGAAAATAAATACATATAATATAATATATATACATATATATATATATATATATATATATATATATATATATATATATATATAGGCCATATAATGACACATGACCTCTTCTCAGGCTTTCTGCTCCTTCTTCCTTTTCTTTCTTCTGGACTTTTCCTTCTTTTTTATGAAGAACCATACTCTCCTATTTTTCCATCTATAACCTTACACTGAGCATCAATGTAATATATTCACTGTGTAAATCCATTTGTGTTTCCTGTTTTCTGCTTTTGACATCCCTATATGTACATATGCATACATACATACATACATACATACACACATACTCTGCATTTACTTGTGTATAATGCAAGAAATTTTATACAAAATATCAGTGATTTGATATTTTACTTAAATGTAAGAAAAAATAAAATAATTAAAGATAATAAAATATGTTAGTGAATTTTAGGCACAAAAGTTGGAGTCACATTATATTTGAAATTACATTGTTCTCAAGTAAATGCAGTATGCAATAATGGAGTGTTATTTTAACAGGTAGTGTGTTATTGTTTTCAATGCCAGACCTGCTCTTATCAAGCTCACTCTATATTCAATACTATTCTCACCTTATATCTAGACAGTATATCTTATATCACATCTTATATATAGACAGTATATCTGGAGTGGCATTATTCTGTTTCCTTTTTATGTTTAAGGTGGTACATGAAAGTAGTAACTGAGTGAGATTTGGCTGCTGTTTCTAGCAGGCTGAATCAATGTGTTATTTGAAGAGAGCAATATACTAATTAAAGAGAGATTAGTGTTATTTGAAGTAGTATGGTCATTTGAAGTGGTGATGTTTAATGAACAATTTCATTCTTGTTTCATTTTAGATTGAGAGTCTTAAACAAAAGCTTGAGAAACGAAGAGTAAAAATTTCCAAAGTTGCTGAAAGGTATGTTTTATACAATAGCTCTAAATATATTTTAAATATTTATTAATCTTCTGTCAGACACAATTAACCTTGGCATCCTCAGAACCAGCTTAAAATTTTATGAAGTTTAGCAGTACCTGAACAAAGAGTTACTAAGGTATCATGTGTGGCTTGACAGTTGTTGTGTCTTACATTGCTAGGCCATATATTGTGTATGAGTATAGAATATTTAGAAAGCCATTAATGCTAAAAAAATCTGTCTGTTTATACAGACATATTACTAAGAATAGTCATTGTATCAGGTAATCCCATAAATTCTGTCCAAATTTTGAATAAAGAAAACAAGTGATCAAATGTTATATTTAATTTATATTTAATCATCAATGTACTTTCCCTGATTATCTATGACTTCCTTCCATCTATTTACAAGCTTTTTAATCCCATCAATGTAAAATTCTTTTTGTTTCAAAGTGAAGAACTCTGAAATGTCAGTTTCAACCTCCTCCTGGCTTGCGAAAGTTATGTCCCCAAAATGATTCTGTAAACTATGAAACAAATGGTAGTCTGAAGGAGCAAGGTCGGGAGAATAAGGTGGATGAGGAATTTTTTCCTAACCAAGCTCTTCGATCTTCTGTGATGTGATCTTTGCAGTGTGGAGTCATGCATTATCCTGATGAAACATCACTCCTTTTCAATTCACTAAAGCGGGTCTTTTTTTCTTCAAAGCTTGGTTCAAATGCTCTAATTGCTGACAGTAGACTTGAACATTGATTGTTGCATTAGGTGGTAACAATTCAAAGTGAATTATTCCTTTGCAATCCCACCAGATAGAGAGAAGAACCTTTTTCTCACGAAGTTCCTTTCTCGGTTGTGGTTGAGCTTTTTCCCTTTTACCCAGCCACTGTTTATGACGTTTAACATTTCAATAGAAGATCCATTTTTCGTCACCTGTCACAAGTCTATCCAAAAAGGGTGAAATGAGTTCGCGAGAATGGAGAGAAGAGCAGATGTCAACTCAGGATTTTGCAGTTGCTTTCGGACAATTCATGAGGCATCCATTTTCCAAATTTAGGAACCTTTCCAAGTTGTTGAAGACCCCAATGCTCATCTGAAACTTATTTTATCGACCCTGAAAGGATGAAAAGTAAAGTCGACCTTGGCAGAATTTGAACTCAAAATGTAAACATGAATGAAATGCTACTAAGCATTTTGCCCAGTGTAGTAATGACTCTGCCAGCTTGCTGTCTTAAATTTAGAAAAAACTGTTTTGTTTATCAGCAGTTTTATGGAAGTATTTTCACAAAAACCAGTGCATTTCACTACAATATAGTTTTAGGTTAAATCCACTGTGTAACGTCTTAGGAAAGTCTTCCCTAACATAGCCTTGCCTTGACAGTGAAATATTATCCATGTAAAACTGTGCTGAAGCTCATCTTATATATGTGTGTGTATGTCCATGTATGTATGTGTGTGCAGGTAGGTAGATGTTAGTGTGTATGTGTGTATATGCATTTCATAAGTAAAAGATAACATAGTCTATAAAACTGTGGAAGAAAGGTGCTCTTTGTCTTTAAATATTTGTTTTGCATTGAGTTTAATACTCTCTTGTCATTCTTGCTGTGAGAAATCCTGTGAACTAGTGATTGGTCCATTGAAAAAAAATGTAACAAATGAATGCTGCTATTCATAAATTGCAATATTAAACACAAAAAGTAAATAAGACCACCAATCCTATTAATATGTTTTTCAAGTGTATGTAGTGTTAAAGTTTTGTGTGTTCTGAAATTTGTTTGGTGTTTATTGTATTAGATTAGTGTGAAAGTTTTTATAGTATTTGAGTGTAACTCCGAAAAATATTTTCTGTGTCATTTGTCTTACTAAATTAAATGTCTTACATAGGATGGATGCTGTACCTAAGTAGGCTGTTTATTTTGAGTGGGTAATTTTGTATCAAACAGTTAGTCTACTGTGTACGAGAGTGTACTGGAAAGTTCCTGGCTTAAAGAGTATCACGAAAGACCTGGTTAGAGACCCAACATTCTGAATGCTTCTACAGGACTTAGAAAAACTGAAGAACCACTGTGATAAGTGTGTGAATCTGAGAAACAAATACGTTGAATAAAAAACATAATTAACTGGATCCTTCTGTATTTTCTTTTACTCAAAGTCAGGAACTTTTCAGCACCCCCTCGTATATGCCATACTTTAAGCTTAATCAAATTCATCCACCAAGCAATAACAGCTATTCAACAAAATCCCACTAATCAGTGATTTATGAACACTATGCATGTAAATGGAAGATGTTCTCATCTCTCAGATGTATCCATTTGACAGCACTACTATAATTGCAGAGTATGTCTCCAACTGACAATACAACCTGCACAAGAATTCTTTAAGTATGGTAGCTATATCATTGCCACCTAGTATTTGGTGTGTGCTTCTATTATGTGTATTTGGTGTGTGCTTCTATTATGTGTATTTTGTGTGTGCTTCTATTATGTATTTTCAGTTTTCATGAGAAAATGTCTGCAATATTATTCATAAGATAAAACTACATGCCTTGTGATGCTTGTAGGTATATCCAGTCTCTACATGTGCTGGACAGCCAGAAATGATGTGGTTAATTGTTTCTTTATGCTTATTGCATAGTTCTTGCAGTTAATATTAACCTCTTATTTTACCATTTTATTTTTGTTGATTTTTTTATGACCAGATATCGATCTTGAGCTGCTAAAAATCAGTTCTCCAGTTTCTGTCTTTATTTTGGAATTTTTGAGCCATTTTTGGTTACTTTCATGATTCTCCCTTATTCTTTGTATAACTAATTATAGAAAGGTTTTACTAAAATTGTATTTATTGGCAATATTTTTATAGTTCCATTGTGATTTTGTTTTCGTTTTAGACTTTTGCAGTTGTTTTTTTTTTATTCTATTTTTTTTTTACCTCAGTGTAATTAGTTTCTAGTTTGAATTTTATTGTTTACTTATATAAAGAAACAATTTTTTTCTTTTTGTTTCTCATTATTAGAAATGAACTGACAGAAATCTATCTCTGAAAGGTTGGGAAGAGATGGCAACATGCATACATTGATTTAGTTGCTTCACTGTTGTGCCTTACCCCAAGGAATATCTAACCAGACTGGAACATCTGTTCTTTTGTTCTCTTTTATCACAAAGGAATATATCTCAGTCTTGTGAATGGAATGCATTCCTTTGTTTAGATCCCAGTCTGAGATATATTTCTTTGTCAATAATCATTCTGTTGGAAAACATGTGCTGCTGAGGTTAAAGATGCACAAACATGCACCAACTCACAGACAACTGCAGATATTCCTGGATAGTGAGCAAGTGTAGTGGTTGTAAAAACTTCTTACAACTCTTCCCCATGACTGAGCATAAATTGAGGACAGGCACTTGGAATTTGAAATGTTACCAATTGTTCTGTCATCTGGGTAATGCAGTTAGTCAGGAATCTATACTTATATTTAGTAGTACTTTAAGTGAGGGTATGAATTGAGACATACTCTGGTGTTGAGGAAATGTGCTGAAAGCTTATGAAAAATTTTTGGATTACAAATGATGGATAATTTTTCAAAATACTTCACTTGAAAGTGCTGCCATGATGCATTGGCAGCTGGAGATATACTCTGCAGCTACAACAGTGCTGCCTGCTGGCTATGTCTGAGATATGGAGAGAAAAAAAATCATTCATTTATTTCCATTGTGTCTATAAATCATTGAATGGCTGTTATTACTTGTAAGCTACATCTGATTGTCATCTAAGTCCAATTCGAAGTTTATTTTACAGCCTTTGCTTTAGAGGTAGAGTTAGATAGTTTTCCACTAGCTGTTGGATATAATAAAAGTGGCAATAAGAAAGGTAACACTGAAAGGACAGAATACATAACTTTTTCTCTCTAACAAAACATTTATCAATGTTTTCAAGTATCACTTTGAAGACAAAGAGAGAAGTACCACCATCCAATAAATGTTATGAAAGGTACTGTGTGGAATATTTGATGTGCATGAAAATGTATAAGCCTAGATATAGCTTTGGGGTGTCTTGTCATCACTAGTAGCTGATGCTTACTTTTAGAAAGTTATATGTACATTTTATATAAAAGATTTTATATTGTATTGCATATGTGTTGTTGTTGTTGGCACTCCATCGCTTACGATGTCGAGGGTTCCAGTTGATCCGATCAACGGAACAGCCTGCTCGTGAAATTAACGTGCAAGTGGCTGAGCACTCCACAGACGTGTGTACCCTTAACGTAGTTCTCGGGGATATTCATCGTGACACAGTGTGACAAGGCTGACCCTTTGAATTACAGGCACAACAGAAACAGGAAGTAAGAGTGAGAGAAAGTTATGGTTGAAGAGTACAGCAGGGTTCACCACCATCCCCTGCCGGAGCCTCGTGGAGCTTTAGGTGTTTTCGCTCAATAAACACTCACAATTGAAATCACGATCCTATGGCTGCGAGTCCGCTGCCCTAACCACTGGGCCATTGCGCCTCCACTGCATATGTGTATGTGTACATATATCATCATCATCATCATCATCGTTTAACGTCCGCTTTCCATGCTAGCATGGGTTGGACGATTTGACTGAGGACTGGTGAAACCGGATGGCAACACCAGGCTCCAGTCTGATTTGGCAGAGTTTCTACAGCTGGATGCCCTTCCTAACGCCAACCACTCAGAGAGTGTAGTGGGTGCTTTTACGTGTCACAAAATCATCATATACATACTTTCCAAATTGCTGTCAATTTTATTCAGAGTTACTCCCCTTCTAGATGGGTTGCAGGACCACATTTCATTCATACATTTCAGTTTGGGTTTGGTTTCTTCTGTTGGATGCCATTCCTATCACCAGCCATTGTACAGAAGGTACTGCGTGCATTTTATTGTAGAAATTGCACTGAAGAGATTGTTATGTCCTCTACAAGACTAAAGGGTCTCATCAGCACTACAACTAATACATGTTGTGAAGTGGTGGGCATTTGTCAAGCACTTTACAAAGTATGCCTGTAAAGTGGGGCTGTCTTGCACCTCCTTAAATTAAAGAGTTCTCACCAATTTAGGATGTGTTTATTCACTTAGGGCTATATAACAGAGAAGGAAAGTTAATAGAAATGCAAGTACTGACTAGAGAAGAGGAAGGATGGATGCATATAGGGAGTAAAAGTATGATGGGAGAGAGAGAGAGAAAAAAAGAAATTAGGGTGACTGGGTGGATGAAAGGAGCAGACAGTGACGGATACCACTGAAGATAGTCAGTTGTAGGTGTCAATAACAAGTGGCTGCACAGAGAAAGGGTCGTGGAAGTGTGTATTGGATATAAGCAGGTCTGAGAGAATGCCTTGCATGCAGGTTTAGGGGTAAGAATGATGCTACATAGGGTAAAAGGATTGAAATATGGATAAGTTCAGTACCATCCCTTGTTACACAAACTGCATTTATCAACCCAGAACTATAGTAGGAGCATTCAATCATGGTGCTACACAGTGTGGCTACACCCACAACCACTTGCTCACAAAGCAAACATCTTCATGATACAGCCATGCTTGTGTTATATTAGAAAGAATTTTTTATTTGTGCAAATGATGTTATAAGTTCAAGAACCATTTTAAACTGCATCCATAATAGGTAACAAGAAAGGCAGACACTAGTAAATATACGTGTGTCTATATAACTTTATATTTAGTTGATAAATATTCTATATTAAGAAGAAAAGACGACTGCTTTATATCAACACTTTGGTTTCTATTGTAAGCTGAAATGGCCTGTATGTGTATGCACACATAGATACATTATACATAAAAAGCACATGTCCCAGTGCCATGCAAATGCACCCATGCTGGTGCAACACAAAAGCACCTGAGTCAGTGCCATGTAAGACCACTCATGCCAGTCCCATGTAAAAAGCACCAGCACACTCTGTGAAGTGATTTGCATTTGGAACGGAAAACAGTCATAGAAACCATGTCAAAACACACAATTGGAGTCTGGGCAGTTCTCCAGCTGACAAGCTTCTGTCAAACCATTCAACCCATGCCAGCATGGAAAACAGATATTAAATGATGATGATAATGATGATGATATATATATGTGTGTGTGTGTGTGTCTGTGTGTATTAATAAAAAATAAAATTATTTGCTAATACTGAATATATATTTATATATATTCTTTGCTTGGATTGTATTGATAGATTTGGATGTTTGACATCCCTTTGAAGGATTTCGATCCTCACCTCTTGTGTCTATATATATATATATATATATATACACACACACACACACACACACACACACACACACACACACACACACACACACACACACACACACACACACACACACACATCACACAGAGACTAAAATAGTTGTCAGTTTACTTATATATTTTGGTAAATATATTGTTGCTATGATTTAACTTATTTCTTTTATTTTGGTATTTTCAGCTTCATTGCTTACTGTGAACAATATGCAGAATTTGATGCCTTCAGCACAACCCCTGAACCATCGAATCCCTGGATCTCTGATAATATAGAATTCTGGGAGCAGGAAAAAACTGTGTATGTTGCTTTCATTTAAATTTGATCTCTTTTAGGCCACCAAATTTGAAATTCATAAATATATACATAAACAATATAAGACTCTGTAAATTAGAAGGAAGGGGGATACCCTGAACATGTGATGCTTTAAAGAAACTCGTTTTCTTTTTTATATGAAATTCATGGGATAAATTTTATATAGCCCTGGTTATTTTTTATATATTTTTTGGACCAAATAGCTCAGCCAACTCTCATTCAAATCTGACATTGAAGTTAACAATTACTGATTACACCAAAATATATGTTGAGCAAAGTAGAAAATCTTACAGACTTTTGTGAAGGCAGCTTATTTGCAACTGCTAAGGCAGCATTTTTATTCTGTTGTATATATAGGGCCTCAGTTATAAGCAAAACAAACATTATTCTAGATGTAATTATTTCATCCCCCTGAGGTCAGGTTTGCCTTTCATCCTTTCTGGATCAGTAAAATTAAGTACCAGTCAGATATTGAAGTCAGTTTAATCAATTAACCCCTCCACACAAATTATACCTATGTAATAAATAACAACAACAGCATCACCAACAGTAATAATAATACTGATGATGATGTCAATAAGTTTTAGATTCATTGGTCTAGACTGGCATGGAATTTGGAATAGATAAATGTGTGGTGCTAGTGTTGTTGTTGGCACTCCGTCGCTTACGACGTCAAGGGTTCCAGTCGATCCGATCAACGGAACAGCCTGCTTGTGAAATTAACGTGCAAGTGGCTGAGCACTCCACAGACACTTGTACCCTTTACTCAGTTCTCGGGGATATTCAGCGTGACACAGTGTGACAAGGCTGGCCCTTTGAAATATAGGTACAACAGAAACAGGAAGAAAGAGTGAGAGAAAGTTGTGGTGGAAGAGTACAGCAGGGTTCGCCACCATCCCCTGCCAGAGCCTCGTGGAGCTTTAGGTGTTTTCGTTCAATAAACACTCACAATGCCTGGTCTGGGAATCGAAACCACGATACTATGACCGCGAGTCCGCTGCCCTAACCACTGGGCCATTGCGCCTCCACTTGGTGCTAGTAATAAGGAGACAAAAATATATCCAAGTCAGGAGAGATTAAACTCCCAGATGATACATCAATCTAAGCAAGGAATGAGGGTGACAGTTACAAGTACTTAGGTTTATTGGAGGCAGACAGAATTCTCTATCAAGAAATAAAAGAAAAGGTGAGAAATGAATATCTCAAGAGAGTAAAAAAGGGAAGAGGAGTTATAAAAGCTAGACCAAAAATTAAGAAAACTACTCTCAATGCTCAGATCATTCTGTCTCAAGTGCAATATTGACTGGCTGTATCTAACCAGGCACATTTTGCTTAGAGCATGTACAATTTTCACCTGCGAATATTGTATATGCTCAAAACAAAATAGTTTGGGGGTAGTGTTTCATGAGTTCCATAGAGCCTTTTCTGGTTCAGGTGAGAATATATGGTATAGTCAAGACAGATACCTGCATGGAGATGGAAGTGTACAAAACACATAATAAAAAGAAGAGTAAGGAAAATGAACATGGAATGGAAAAAAAGATGTACTGGTAGTTTGTGAGAGAGATGGGCAGGATTAGAGATGGTGATGGAAGGTGGTTCTGAATAAAGAAGAGTGGCTTGAAGCCAAAGACAAGTGCTTATCTGTGCTGTGCAAGAACAAGCACATCAGGCAAATGATACAGCAGAAAGTGGCAAGTGCAGGGTTTGTGGTTATAAAGGTGAGACTGTAGGCATATTATGAATGAATGCATGAAGCTGGCCCCAAAAGAATGTAATATGATTCATTTTGAGATATTGTATGTCCTGATATTAACAGAGTATCAGAAAGAGAAAAAGAGAAGCCTTACTCTCTTGGCTTGAAGTAAACTTTGGTGTTGTTTAATCCCAGATCAGTTTTTATTGAAGCTCTTTGGTGAACAGTATTCCATTTGCAACATTCTCCTCATTTGTGGCAACTTCATCATCAATGAAGCCTTTAATTGAAGGTGTGATTTGTGGAGATTTAGCTGCACTTTTCAACTGGTCAAGTGACTACTGAATTGTGCATATTTAACAAGCTTCAATATGTCTGCTGCTAAAAGTGTTCAATGTTAAAAAGTGCATTTTCTAAAATTACAATTCATCTATTATTTATGTAAATATATAGATTTCAAACAAATCAAAAGCTTATAAAAGACTGGTGTAATTTGGTATAAAAGCAATATATATTTTGAATAGTTTTTTTTTATTTGGAATAAGACTGTTCTCTTCCATTATTTAAAGTATTTTGTTTTGCGTACTTTAGCAAAATATTCTTAGTGCATATATATATCTACAAATTATCTGACAATTTATAGATTGTTAAAACTGCTCAGAATGTTAGACTGAAGATCTAAAGGCCCATGGTTCAATCTTGTGTTTTAACATGTTGATATTTTCACTCTTGAAATTATTACTGATTGAAATGTCTATAGTTCAACTAAGGGAGGTGATAGAAGATGTGATTTTTGTGACATACATATGTATTGACACATAGTCATTATGATAAGATTGTAGATATGGATAGGCAATATCATTAAAGTGTCAGAAAAATGCCTTGCATTATTTAGCTTCAGCCTTTTCCATTCTGAAGTCAATTCCTATCAAAGTTAACTATTCCTTTCATCCTTCAGAGATTTATAATATAAATAAGAGTACTGTAATGAGCTTTATTTATTTCAGTACACTCTACACATTTTTGTGCTATATTTAGAAATCATTTTTATTAATATTTTTATTTGGATTTAAGTGTGATGAGTTAGGAGAATCAGTAGTGTGTCAGACAAAATTCAGTGCGTTATTTTGTGAGAACCCTTTTCATTCTGAGTTTAACTAGCATGAAGTCAACTAAGTCTGTCAATTTTTTCAAGATTGATAGAATAACATACCAATCAATCAATAATATACCAATCACTGGGGTTGATATGATCAACTCTATTTCATTCATTTAATATCATTTAGCAACAACTGAAAACTGCTCACTAAATGGTCTTTCTGCTAATAATAATAATAGTAATGACGTCAAATTTTGGGACAAGGCCAGTAATTTCGGGGGAGGAGGGAGTTGATTACATTGACCTCCAGTATTCAACTAGTACTTATTTTATCGACCCTGAAAGGATGAAAGGCAAAGTTGATCTCAGCAGAATTTGAAACCAGAAAGATGGGCAAAATGCCACTACACATTTTGCCTGGTATGCTAATGGTTATGCCAACTTGTCACCTTTAAATAATAATGATGATAATAATAATAATAATAATAATAATGATAATAATGATAATAATAGTAATAATAATAATAATAATAATAATAATAATAATAATAATAAGAAGAAGAAGAAGAAGAAGAAGAAGAAGAAGAAGAAGAAGAAGAATGCAGCCTATCTTGAAAAGAATATCAAAAACATTTGCAGCAAATTTGAAATCATATTTTATAAGGAGGTGATCCAATGCATTCTTTCTTGAAACTCCTGATCTTACAAAGCAAGAAAGACCAAACTAATAGCTATCTTATAAATACATGAATACATAATGAACCAATGAGTTATAGCAGTCAAATTTCTCTCCACTCATTCCCTACAATTTTGTGAAAAAATGGAAGAACGTATTGGATAATACAGTTCTTGATATAGAAAAAATATTTTGGTTATAACCAGAATGCTTTTGATCAGGGATGACTTGGTGCTAATCAGAAAGAAAAATGTATTGGCAAAGAATAATGAAATGAAGGGTTTACAATAAGGGTTGTTGAAGTGGGATAGTTAATGTGTAACAGGAGAGATACCAGATGTATATTCCATAGATTTAATTTGATGTTTTAGAAGAGAAGTATATATCCATTAATGTTTATAGAACCAAAAGCCATTGTAGTTGTGAGAGAAAACAAAAAGGAGGGATACATGAAAAGATTTTTTTAATTTTATTCATCATTCCTTAAGTTTGATCATTTTTGTGGGGAATGAGGATTAAGTATTTTCTTTTTTTTCTTCTCTTATTTGCAGAAATCCCAAAGACATTCCACCACGGCGTGTGAAACGGTGGGGTTTTACTATTGAAGAAGTTCTCACTGACCAGGCTGGAGTTGAACAGTTTAGTAAGTTCCTTGATAAGGAATTCAGTGGAGAAAATCTTAAGTAAGTCTTCTTGATTTTTTAAACAATTTTCCTCTTTGTTAACTTTAAAAATTTTTCTGTTTTGTATTTAATTTTATTTTGTGTGAGTTAATCTTTTCTCATTTTAATTTCTCAAGCTTTCTCTTGACACTTCATTTTATTTTGTAAATCAACATAGAAATGACAAGTTTCTCCTTTAGATAAAATGAAAATTAATTGCAAATAGAGAATATCATCCATTTGCAATATTTGCATTTTGCCTTCTTTTGATAGAAAGGAAAACTTTCAAGTGAGCTCCACAAAGTCATATCTCAGATGGAGCACATTTGCAAGAAGTCTTTCTCTGTATACTTCCTACCCATATGCAGCTAGATGAATTGAGCTGCTGTAAATAACTATTGTTCCAATGATGGTCTACAACTGAAGGAGGTCACTGACTTCAAAAACCTTGGCTTCTATGTTGCTGACCAAATGAAAGACTTCCTGACACACAAGGGAAAAGCATGAAGTGGCTATAACAAACTTCACACCATCATGCAATTATTAAGTTACTTAATTTCAATGAAGCTGGATTACTACAGGTTATGTAGAGAGAATTCTCCTCTATGGAAATAAAACTTTGGCAATAAAAAAGAAACTTCAAGCTTACTTTGGCAGTACATATTTGTCATCTTTAATCTTTTACTTGTTTCAGTCATTTGACTGCAGCTATTCTGGAGCATCACCTTGAAATCTACCAAATCTGCTCACAAGGGTTTAGTCAGCCCAAGGCTATAGCAGAAGACACTTGCCCAAGGTGCCATGCAATGGGACTGAACCCAGAACTATATGGTTAGGAAGCAAGCTTCTTACTATGCAGCCACACCTGTGCAGCTCTGTAGTATACCAAACTTTTCATAACTTCACATGATATGGACACAGGATTAAAGAGAAGATTTATGGATTCCTTCTATCTATCTCTACTATTGTTGCTCAATACAAAGTAGGCTTTACTATTCACTGTTATTGTACCAAACATCAGGCTATATTGGATGTTATATTTTGGTGAATTCTACAACCCAATAGAGGATGAAAACCATTCAACTACTACATTGATGTTTTTTTGCAAAGATACACAACCTTAAACTGAGGAAGTACCAAAGCTAGATTGAAGCAGAAATTATTGGTGCAATGTTATGAAATACATCTCAGTTGGAGATACTCAATGAAAGAAAACTGATTTAATTTAGGGCTTGCTCCCCTACCCACCTCATTCTCTTCTCTTTTTGTCTCCCTGCCTCTGCTTCCCCTTTCCCCTCCCTATCCTCCCAGCATTATTTTTTCTCTTCCTCCTCCTCCTCCTCCACCACTTCTTCTTCCTCCAGAAAAACAATCTTTGCCTTTGTGTCATTTTTTTTTTTTAAATCTAAAATTGCAATTCTTGAAAAAAATCATTCCTTGGTGTCATAAAAATTTATGGATTCTCTTAGTTTCCTAATGTTGTTTAAGGCAAAATGTAAAAAAAAATCCAACTTGTGCCGAATAATTTCTCTTTTTTTTTTTAGATTTGAGGTTTATTTTTTATATTTTGTAGTTGGAAAAAAGTTATAATTATTTCTTGATCTCTTAGAAATGCAATGGATTTTCTCCAATCCCTCCTCGGGTGTAATACAAAATATAATGAATTTTAACTTGCACCAGGCATTTTATCCTTTTCTTAAAATTTTTTGCTACCATATTTTATTTGTTTTAGTTCTTTTTATTTTTCCCTTCTCATAGAATTTCACACTTTCTTTAGTAATATCTTTGCTGCTGTGCAAAACAAATAGGTTCTTAAATCAGAAATTGAATATTTTCAATCCTTTTTTTCTTTCCAGATTTTGGTTAGCATGTAAAGATCTGAGAGGATTATCCCTGAGAGAAGTAAACACCAGAGTTCTAGATATATATAAGTAAGTAGATCACTGCTACTCTCTTTTCTGGAAATTTCCACCAAGTTTCATCCATATTTGTAATCAAAAGGTGCACCCATAAATTCTTACTGCATAAACGCAGGCATGGCTGTATGGACAGAAACTTGCTTTCCAACCACATGGTTCTGGGCAAGTATTTTCTGCTATAGCCTCAGGTTGACCAAAGGATTGTGAGTGGATTTGGACGACAGCAACTGAATGAAGCTCATCATATATGCATACACACACACACACATATTTTCATATATATATATATATATATATATATATATATATATGGTGGTTGTCTATGCCTTATGCAGAGTCTGACCATCTCTCGTACCTACACCTTAGATCCATCTTGGTGTCTAATGTGGTTTTTTAAACCAGACAATGCATTGAAAAGACACTTACATAGATTGCATATCTGATTTGGACCACCAAGAGCTGCAGTTAAGTTCTGATCTTTGTGGCTCTTAAAATGTCTTTTGAGGCCTCTGTTAGATTTGAAGATCTTATGGCATACACGGCATTGAAAGGTGTGCACAGATATATAGGCAGAATAGTTGGTGGAGGTTTGTTTTTCATGGGTTCACAAATGAGATTTGAGTCCAGCAAAAGAAAGACATGGTCTGTCACAAACTGTGCACTCAAAAAGGTCACTGAGATTCACCTTCTTGATTGCAACATTCTTCTTTAAATCTTTCTTGAGTCTTGCATGTGTTATCCTGGCCTCCTCATATGTTTGTGTGTGTGTGTTTGTCTCTCATTATTGCTTGACAACTGATGTTTTGGCTAAAGAGACCAGTAGAATAAGTACCAGGCTAAAAAAAAAAATGTACTGGGGCCAATTCATTCAACTAAAATACTTCAAAGCAATGCCCCAGCATGGCCACAGTCTAATGACTGAAACAAGTAAAAAATAAAAGAGAATAGGTATATATATATATATATAGAGAGAGAGAGAGAGATAAATAGATATTAATGGTTTCTTATTAGGAAACCAATAGATTTTATACAGGGCTGCAAGGAGAAGTGCTCAGAATAACTGAGACAAGAGTAAAATATTAGTTAAAGAATAAAAAGACTGGGTTAACGACTCAACATAGCACACACCCTCAATGAACATATATAAGAAATACAGCATAATCCATCAAACATAAGGAATAAGAAGAAATAACGCAAGAAGAAATAACACACGAAGAAATAATAAATAAATAAAAATATAGCATATAGTATAACATTTTTATACACGAATATATTGTTTCAGTCAATAACATGGAACTGAAAAAAATTGAGTCAAGTATAAAGCAATACACGTGAATATCATTTCATAGAAGTGAAAAAAGTTAAAATTAATACAGAATGAGTAAAAATTTCAAATATATAATATAATATAATATAAGTCAATATAGTAAATCAGGCTTATGAGCTTATGACTTGGTAACGATCTTTGATCCTCCTTTTTTTCTATTACTACAAGTATATCTCCAAGAGGTTAAGATGTCTGGTTCACATGTGATGTTCTGCACTTAATTTAACTGTGGGACAGGCACCTTCAGGAAGAGCCCTCTATTGTAGCCTTGGGTTGACCCAAGCCTCATGATGGAAATTGTGAAAGAACCTATCAGACAGCCTGTACATGAAATTCAGAGGCCAGCTTTGTCACATACAATGTTAAATGCCTAATCATTATGTTAGGGTTACAAGTGTAAGTGGAATGCTCATCCATAAACACTATAATACAACTAGAAGTTCTATTGAGCAAACAATTAGAACCTCATTCTTTGGAAGTTAATGGAAATCCATTCCCACGCACACACATTCATGTATGTATGCATCACTACCACATGACCCGTGACCATTTCAACTTCTCTCATCCTCTTTTGCTTTACCATTGATCGGGTTGGTCATGCTTCCTTGTGCTCCTACACTTTTCCTACATGGTTTGTTTACTTCTTCCTTCATTATGACTTTCTAGCTGCCTCTTTCTCATCTCTTGTCCTACAGGACATCTTCATTTTCTTTTGTTGTATACGAATAGTTATTATAATTATTTTATTTTGTTGTGTTTGTTTTTGCCATTGTCCTGTATGCTCATTTGGTAGTGCTACTGGAACCACCAAAAGTGAACAATATCAATGATAAAAGGTGTGAAATTATAAGGATCTTTTGAATGTTGACTGATGAAGAATTAACTACAAATTGTCTGTTTGTCATGTTTTTGTTAATTTATCCATTTGCTGTGTTTTTGTTAAATTTTTGAAATTATATTTATATATATAGATGCATACATACATGCATGCATACATACATACACACATACATACATACATACATACATATAGGGAGCTTTGAATGGAGGTAGTACGTTTAGTGTCTGGCAGATGCATCTTGCCAGTGATAGTCACGTGTACAGGCCTCAATTCTGCCAATTCACCAAAGACAGTAGAAGTGGCAAAATCTGGTTTGTCATCATCAACAAATGCTCCAGTGACCACACAGTCAAGGCTCACAAAGAAGGACACACACACACATACGTGTGTATGCATATACAACTCGCCCCAACCCAGTGTACGTATACCAAATTTCATTCACATGCCTGGGGCTATTGTCAAAGACACTTGCTCAAGATACCACAAAGAGATGGAACCCATAACCATATAGATATGAAGTGAAATCCAAAACCACACAGCCTTGCCTGAACTTATATAGTCACAAATTTCAGTCATAAATATTTCATGTCCTCGCTTTCTGCCACATTCAGCGGTGTTTGTATTGTAGCTGAAATTATCATAATTTGTTTTATGTTTGTGTTGATACATAGATACTGTAGCTCATTCTTAGAGATGCACTTGCAGCACTCTAAAGAAAGCAATTGAATGATAACAAAAAAAAAAAAAAAATCTAGTAATTTAATATCAAATATTAGCTTCTCTTAAATTATGCAGGATACTAGAAATGCAATAACATTTATCAAACTACTTTTTAAAGTAGGTCTTTAGTTTATTTTTCTCTCATTGCACTAAAACACAAATATTTTGATTAAAGAGCTTCACACTCAGAAATTTTGTCAAATTTTTTAATTTCATTTATTTAATCTAAAATGGAAGAGCCATGTTGTTTTTAACTTCTTACACTTGGTGGATCAGGATAAATAGATGAATTTATGAATTTTTACTTCTGATTACCAATTTTACATCTATTTTGAAACCTGATGGAAATTAGCTTTGAAAACTTTATGTCTACTAAATCTGGAATTAAGAGCTGTATGAGAGGTGGGAAAGAGTTTAGTTCAGATGGAAGCCATCTGGTACAGGTTAGACACATTTAATTAGCAGAAACTTGGCAAAGTTAAAGCAAATTTGCATCATATTAAAAAAAAAACTTAGCAACAAATTTGTATATTAAGAATTAGCTATATATCATTTACCAAACTTTCTCTTTCCTAATGAATCTTTTTGGTGTTGTAAATTCTAAAGAGTATATATGTGCATGTTTGTTTGTATATTTCAGTGTATATGTGTGTGGGTTTTAAGTTAGGCAATCATACTTTAGGTGATAAGCCAAAAATAATTTTTAATCAGCTGAAATTTTAATTGTAATGGGAATAGTCATTAGTATTAATGAAAATTATTTTCAAAAGAGGTACAGGAGATAACTCAGCAGACCAAACATTAAATGGAGATCTGTAGGGGATGGGTGAAACTGATGTTTGGTAGCTATGGAGGTGACTCCACACATATTTCAGTTTTATTAGAGCTTGCTAGCGAAGCATATTCCAAACAAAACTACTAAGACTTCTGAAAGACTAATCTATATAGCATGTTTATGCATGGACAGGGTAAAAAATTTAAAAGAAAAATAACCCCAACAAACAAGGATCAAATGCGTGGGTTGCATTGTAAACAAGTACAAAAATGAAATCCCTGTGAAAACTAAAGTATCATAAATAGTATGTCTGCAACATTTAATATCTAATGTCTAATAACACCAGCTATGAAAATCATGCCAAAGCAGACCTTGCTGGTGCTTATGCCATGTAAAAAAGCACCCAGTCCACTCTGTAAAGTGTTTGGCATTAGGAAGGGCATCCAGCTGTAGAAACCATGTCAAAACAGATCTTGGCAGTGCTGGTGCCATGTTAAAAGTACTCAGTCCACTCTGTAAAGTGGTTGGTGATAGGAAGGGCATCCACCCATAAAAGCCAAGCCAAAACAAACAGTTTAGCTCGATACAGTCCTCTGGCTTGCCAGCTCCTTTCAGACTGTCCAGTCCAAGCCAGCATGGAAAACGGATGTTAAATGATGATGATGATGATATCAGATATGGTTGTGTGGTTACAAATTCACTTTCAACCACATAGTTTTGGGTTCAGTGACAATATGCAACCCCTAGAAAAAATATCTTCTACTATAGCCACAGGCTAATCATTGTTCATATAATTCATATTAGTCATATTGGTAGATTGAAACTGTGTGGAAGCCTGTCATTCTCATCATCACCATCATTGTTTTACTGTCCACAATCCCAGGCTTGCATGGATCAGATTAAATTCATTGAGGCAAATTATCTGTGGCTGGATGCCCTTCCTGTTGCCAACACTCACCTGTTTCCAAGCAAGGTAATATTTCCTCCATGACCAAGCACATTGAAAAAGAATGACACTACCTGTGTGATGGTGTCATACATACATGCATGCACACACACACACACACACACACACAATTCTTTTTTGGAATACTGGATTTTCAATCACATAAAGCTATAAATTATAGCATGTAGATATTGGTAGCAACAATATATACATACATACACACACACACACACACATAAACATGTATATATGTCTATGAGTGTGTGTGTGTGTGTGCATATGTGTCTATATATGTGTGTGTGGATGCGTGAGTGTTGTGCGCATTTATGTGAATATTGTCTGGCCTCTTGTGTCACTGCTTGAGCAAAACAGTGCAGTAATGCTTGCATTCTTTGTTGTCATGATGACCAGTTACTCTGCACTCGCAAAGAACAGTGGAATAAAATATCAGTCATTTGAGAAGCATGCAAGATTCAATGATAAGAATGGCATCCAGCCATAAAATGCTGTCTCAGATATGTTCTTTTCTGATCAATGAATAAATAACTAAAAAGATTCTGAACCAAATTGTAGTCATTTGATGTGCTAGAAATAGAAACTCAATCTCCCTCATACTATACTGAAAACAAATATGTTGGATTGTGGAGTCAGAGGAACAACCTGAAATATCTTCTTTGCAGGGATTACTTGAATGCCTGTGATTGTCAGTCTACTTGATTAAGGCTATATCGGAGACTAAACAACAACAACAATAACAATCATAATGTCTGTTTTTATCATGTTGAATTTGTATTGTATTTTCTTACAGAGAATTCCTTGCTCCTGGTTGTCATAACCCAGTTAATGTGGATAGTACAATTGCTGAACTGGTAAGACGAAGAATAGAAAATAACCCTGATCGGTACTGCTTTGATGAAGCTCAGGTATATTTGAACTATGGTTTTAACTTATGTTATTTAACCATTTAGCATTTAAACTGCATATCCAGCTTAAATATTACCCCTCTTTTACATTAAAACTGGCCAGATCTGGCATCTCAAAACTATCCTACAATGTCATTTAAAAAATAAGCAGTCACCTCATTGACATCTCAAAGCTACAAGATAATGCATGATAAATTCATAACTATGTGAATAAATAAGCATTACATTTGACAGAGTTGTTTGAATGCTAAAAAGTTAAGATGGCCAC
Source organism: Octopus bimaculoides (assembly GCF_046866305.1). Classification (NCBI taxonomy): domain Eukaryota; kingdom Metazoa; phylum Mollusca; class Cephalopoda; order Octopoda; family Octopodidae; genus Octopus; species Octopus bimaculoides. Next base: position 98,638,751 of record NC_142930.1, on the reverse strand, counting down.
TTGGCAGAATCACTAGCATGTTGGATGAAGCTCTTAACATTTCTCCCACATTTCTACTTTCTGAGATCAAATCCTGCCAAGATCAACTTTGCCTTCCATCCTTAGCGTTGATAAACTAAAATACCACACACAAGTACTGAGGTTAATTCAACTGATTTTACTCCTCCCCTGAAAATGATTGACCTTGTGTCAAGATTAGAATGAAATATTTAAGTCATTTCCATGCTTTTTTAATCATGAAAATGGATTTATAAATAGGAACCGTTTCTCAGAAATTTTTCCTTTGTGTGTATGTATGTAGGTAAGTATATATATATCTGTGTGTGTGTGTATATATATATATATATATATATATATATATGCATGCACACACACATATATATGTATATATACATATGTATGTGTGTATGAATGTGCATATGTATGTATGCATATGTATATATATGTATATATATATACATGTGTGTGTATATATATATATGATATAAATAATATACATATATATATATATACATATATATATATATATATATATATATATATATATATATATATATATATATATATATATATATATGCATATATACATACGTATCTGTACATACATCTATATGTATATATATATGCATATGTGGGCACTGGACATCATGAAATGTGTACAAGAAAAAAATACAAAGCATGAGTACATGGAACATGAACTATTCTTTCAAACAACGAAAGACACAAATGGAAAATAAAACAAACATAAAGAACGACCTTTCATCAGTTTTTGGCTGTTTTTGTAGTCTTGTATTTCGAGCATTTAAATACAAGACTACAAAAACAGCCAACATCTGATGAAGGGTCGTTCTTTATGTTTGTTTATTTTCCATTTGTGTCTTTCGTTGTTCGAAAGAAGAGTTCATGTTCCATGTACTCGTGTTTCACATCTTTTTATTGTACAGGTTTTGTGATGTCCTGTGCCCACATATGCATATATATGTATAGATGTAAGTATGTACATATACGTATGTATATATGCATATATCTATATATTATTTATGTTATTATATGATTGAATGCCACACGTCCTCCTCCAAGTAAGTTTTATCTATGTATCTATATATATATATATATATATATATATATATACATACATACATGCGTATAAGAAGGGATGTCCACTAAGTGGACATCTGATATGCTAGAAAGAGGTCCTCAATGACCCAACCACAAAGAAAAAAAATGTTCTCCAGAAAAAAAATTTTGCAAACACCAGAACATAAGCGGGCAAGACAAAATGAGGAATATACAGAATAAAGAATTTTGTTCCGGTTTTGCCATTAACATTTTACTTATGTAAAAACATCTGTGGTCTCTTCAGCACAATTGTTCTAGAATCAATATAATATATATATATATATATATATATATATATATATATATATATATATATATATATATATATACATATATATATATACATACACATATATACATACACATACACACACTCACACACAGACATCTCAAAATTAAAAAGACACCCATCATTATAGTACCCCAACAGATTAGATCATTGAATACTGTACAAAGAATGTGTACTAAATTCTAGATTAAGTAGTGAAATTCATCAAAAGGTGTAATTTTTTACTTGATATAAATCTTTCAGAGAAGGTGGTGTCTATTTGTTTTGAGATCCCTGAGAGTACACCCCAGCTCTACACAAATATATGGTTCGTTAGATTTAGTAATGTATATTAATACATGCAGAATACCTTAATGGCTGATGCCATATGTTAGAGGTAAGCAGCAACAAACTAAAAATTATGTCCTTGTAAACTCCAACAATTAACTACTTTTCTTTTTTAATCTGTATTATTCTTGCTATTCATATATATATATATATATATATATATATATATATAATATATATATTTATATGTATGTATCCACACACACACACACTATATTATCTTCATATATATTTATTTGATTTGTTACAGAATCATATATTTAAACTGATGAAAAGTGACAGCTATAATCGATACCTGCGGTCCGATATGCACAAAGAGTTTCTCAGTGCTACAAGAAAGAAAGTAAGGTTTATTATGTCTCCTTTACCATCCTTTATTATTAATTATCCTGTTCGATAACTTCTGCTGAATCCTGCTACTGTGTCTCTAAGATTTTGTGTCAAACATCCCCTATCACCTGCACCATTCAGTGTCTGCACAACCTTGTAGTATTTTGCAACAAATTTTTCCAGTACAATTATCTTAGTTCACACATCACTTTATTTGCAATATTTTCTTGAAACACCGAATTGCAATAATTTTTTTATCATTATTATTATATTTATTAACAGTCTGGGGATGGGTTTTTTTAAAGTATTATTTGAACCTTTTAAAAATCATTTCTCTGTCATAAAATATGGTCAAGTATGGACATACTGCATCAGAATTTCACTGCAGTGGTTTCTTACTAAAAAGAAAAATGCAAAATTCTTTTCTTAGTTTCTATTAAATGATGTTTGTTAAAAGTTTGGGCCCTGGTACCATAACGTAATCTCTTGCATCTTATTTCCTTTTTTTTTTTATCCTTCACATTTTAAGTTTGTAACTAATACATGCAAAATCAAACATGCACACTTACACTCACACAACACATATATGTCTGTATGCACATAAATATATATGTATATACATATAAGTGTGTGTATGGGCTTATGCACATGTACATATATATATGTGTATAAACATGTATACACATAAAATAGATAAATATAAATAACGTATATAGGTATATGTGCATGTACATCTATATGTATGCGTATATGTGTATGTAATTGTGTGGGTGTGTATTAAATTCAGTTTGAAGCATTAAAACCACATAAATGCTTTAGAAACCCCTAAAGTACAGTATAGTTAACAGCAATAGTCTATCTTACCAGGAAAAAATGAATGAGATGCTAAATTCAGAATATAACATTCTCCACAGTAGAATCAGTAGTTGCAACCACTCCACCAACCTCACAGGTTGTGTAGTGGGTAGTATGGATATAGTTTCACTCTACCTATCTATAAGCAGATTTTGCTGTGGAAAAATGCATTGAGATTATGTGAGAATGAAGTAGAGTTCCGTGAAGTCAACACATGGGAACTGGGCCTCCTCCTTAAACTAAGTTATGACTGTAACTACCTAGACAACCATGACCTTAGTAGATTCTGCCCCTTCAGGTCACAGAGGGGAAGACCACCCACCATCACCTCGATAGTGAAGAAAAGCATCGCAGGGCGCTGGAGTGGCTGGACCATACCCACCCAGGACCCTGAGATCAACAGTCAGGTGAAAAGAATGATTGCACATGCAAGAGGAGCTAGCATAAGAACCACTTTGAAGAACCACAGGAAACTATACATCCAGGTTCAAGGTGCAGCCATTGGTTTCTGTGAGGCTGGAGAGCTGGCCGGCCTCTTCATGACCTGGTGGGAGAGAAAACTTAAACAATCCTTAGCGGAACAATCCACAAGTGTTTGGCTTTACTATAGGTATGTAGATGACATTAATATTCTAGTTAGGACAAACTCTAGTAACTGTAATATAGAAACTGAGGGGAACATAATGGAGAGCATCCAGCATATCGCTAACTCCATCCACCAAAGTATCAAGGTAACTATAGATTACCCCACTAGACACCCTAACAATAGACTCCCTGCCTTTGATACTGAACTTTGGTTAGAGACTGTGAACAACAGAGTGCAGCTCCTCCACTCCTATCACATGAAATCGATAGTTTCTAAATATATTGTTCACAAGAACTCAGCTTTGTCACACAACATGAAAATTAACACACTGATAGCAGACTTAGTTAGGATAATGGACAACTTGTCTCCACTATACAAACCTTATGAAATAAAGAAAAATGTACAGAAATTCATGCACCACATGTAGTTCTCTGGATATGACCAGAAAGATAAGGGTTCTGGTATACTGGGGAGCTAGAAAGAAATTAAATAGCATTATATGTAATGAAACCAGTGGTACCTGCCATAGATATAGAAGTAAAGACTAGAATAGGATACAAAGAGTTTGTGACAAAACAAACAAGGTGAACACGTGGTACAAGACCAACAAATATTAAGGAGTAATGTTTGTAGAGGCCACAGCCCATGGAGAACTAGCCCAAAAATTTAAAGCTCTGAAGGAGACCAAACTCAACATTAAGATCATTGAAAAGTCAGGGAGCTCAATCAGATCACAACTATGTAGGACATACCCCTTTGAGAATACCGCATGCAACAATGATAACTGCATGGTAAGATTAACTCTGGTATTAACTGTAGAACTAGAAATGTTTTCTACAGCATAAGGTGCATAAAGGGTGCTTGTAAGGAGAAGAACATAATATATATAGGTAAGACATCTAGAAGCATTGCAGAGAGACTAAATGAACACGAGATAATATGACAACAAAAACAGTCCTCCATACTCTACCAACATGGAGGCACACTGGGTCAACTTGACATCTGCATTTTATCCAAGCACCTGAAGGATCCAACACTCAGACAAATACAGGAGTACATCCTCATAAATGAAACATCCCCAGTACTAAATAGGAAATATACATAGAAGGTGGCCATACCCCAAAACTCACAGTCTTGTATATACACAGGTAGAGTTGTTAGTAGGCTGTTATGTAGACGTATATATATACATATATATATATATATATATATATATATATATGTAGGTAAATGGATATGTAAGTGAGCAGAAAGATAAATAGATAGAGAGGTACATAGGTAATATGGACAGACACTCACACACATACATACACAAATGAAGACTGATACACATGACCATATGCACACTTCACACACACACACACACACACACACGAGAGCCACATATAGACGAGACATCCATACATAACAGATATATGTACATAGTCATACAAACCCATACACATAGACACACTCAAACATGCACACACAAGGAGACAGAGGTACACACACAAATACATACACACACATGCAAGCACACACACACACACACACAAACACACATACATGCATACACATACATACATATGTGTATACACATACACACATGCGCACAAACAGAACAAAGAAAAAAACATAGCTCTGATAACAGACAGAGTCAACAACTATTGAAAAGGCTGCAAGACGTAATGAAACTTTTCGGAAAAAAAGAAGAAAGTAAATGAGTGGAAATTGAACTGGTGAGTGTGTTAAGTAATAAGGCACTAAAAGAGAATGACCCTCCCCAGACACAATAAAAAAAGCTTCAGCACATGAATTCACATAAAGAATCTGACAAACCAAATACAAAAACTGAACACACACACACACACATACATATCTTTACGTATAAGTATGTGTGTGTGTGTGTGTATAAATATAAAGATAAACACAAGTTTATATTAAAGCTTAAATGCATGTTTCACCATTATGCTTGTTTGGAGTCCTGCATTAAAAATTCCATTGCGTTGCATATAGATGCTCAGCTGCAATAGATCTTCAAGGAATACTTTATTGTACTATGTAATAGATAACTAGTCACCTGTAGCTTGATATAGTATAGTGTTCCTTGAGGATCTGTTGTTGCTGAGCATATTTAAAACTTCTATTGCAGGGCTCCAAACAACCACAATTGTGATACATGTGTAAGAAGTTTATTATAAACATGTATTAATCCTTATTTTTCCTATGTTTATTCCATAGCTCATAACTGGTAATACTACTCAGTATAGTAGTTAACTATACAGAAAGAAGACTACATTAGGAAAATCTACATAGAGGTCTAAAAGTAGCAGTAGCACTTGCACATATACTTGTACATATAATTTTTATTACTACTACTACTACTACTACTACTACACACACACACACACACATATATATATGCACAAAGTTTTGTCAGTGAACAGGCCATAGTTTCAAAGCAACAAAAATATTTTGACACAAATTAGATTTAAATGTTGAAGTGAATCTAAGTTTTTTGTGTGTTCTTAAATGACTTATAAACATCTTCCACGCTGCAATTGTTTTTGCTTCAGCACACGATCTTAGATCAAGTAACTTCCTATGCAAGTACATCTCTGTATGTATGTATGTATATATATATATATATATATATATATATATATATATATGTATATATATATATATGCACCATTTGAGCATGGTTGTAGCCAGTGCTGCCTGACTGGCTCCCATGCCAGTGGCATGTAAAAAGCACGATTCGAGCGTGGTCGATGCCAGTAACGCCTGATTGGCTCTCATGCTAGTTGCACATAAAAAGCACCCACTACACTCAGAGTGGTTGGCGTTAGGAAGGGCATCCAGCTGTAGAAACCTTGTCAGATCAGATTGGAGCCTGGTGCAGCCTTCTGGCTTGCCAGTCCTCAGTCAAACCGTTCAACCCATGTCAGTATGGAAAGTGGACATTAAACGATGATGATGATGATATAGTAAATAAGTAACAAGGATGTCAAGGTATCCTTGTTACTTATTTGCTTTTTATTCCCCTTACATTGAGCCTTGCAGATAATACTGTACTGGCTTGGTGCATCAACTTAAGTACCTTATTCAACTGAATCTTAATTATTTCTTATATATATATATATGTATATATCATCATCATCATCATCGTTTACTGTCCATTTTCCATGTTGGCATGGGTTGGATGGTTTGACTGAAGTCAGAAGAGCCAGCAGCTGCACCAGACTCCAATCTGATCTGGCAATGTTTCTACTACTGGATACCCTTCCTAACGCCAACCACTCAGAGTGTAGTGGGTGCTTTTTATGTGTCATCAGCATGGAGACCAGTCAGGGGGTACTGGCATCGGCCACGTTTGGATGGTGCTTTTTACTTATCACTGGCACAGGAGCCAGCCAGTGGGTACTAGCAGCAGCCACATTCTGATGGTGCTTTTTACGTGCCACCAGCATGGGAGCCAGTCAGGGAGCACTGGCCACAGCTATGATATTGGTTTTACCTGACTCAGCAGGTCTTCTCAAGCATATTCTATTGCCCGACACATCGGGGGTACTCTTAACTGGGCCAGACATGTGTGGCTGCGATCTCACTTTAGTTGCCGGGTCTTCTCAATCACAGCATATCTCCAAAGGTCTCCAGTTGTCTCTCTTGCACACCACATTTGATGCTTCTTATGCCCAACTTTTCTCTCAGGGTGCTTACACTCTGTCGTGTATGCACACTGACATTACACATCCAGCGGATCATACTAGCCTCATTTCTTTCAAGCCTTCGCATGTCATCAGCAGTCATGGCCCATCTTGTCTGTAAAAAACATAAATCCGAAAGAAGAAGCACACTCTAAGATATAGAGCAGTATATATTAAAATTGGAGAAGGCTGGTTTATGGGATTGCCTTAGGTTTCTCGTCCATAAAGGGTTTAGCTTTATGGTGTATGATCAGATCCCAAAACCTGTTGGCTCAAGGCCTCTTAAGAATATGAAGGTGGAAATGTCTCACTGCTCAAAAGTAGCAACGGGGATTATCACCATTGCTTATTTTATCCCCATTGTTATTTTTGTATGGCATTTCCACCTCCATATTCTTAAGAGGCCTTGGGCCAACAGGTTTTGGGATCTGACAATACACCATAAAGCTAAACCTTTTATAGATGGGAAACATAAGGTAATCCCATAAATCAGCCTTCCCTATTTTTGATATACATATTTATATTTATATATAGTTATGTTATATTTCATTAAGAACATAGTAGAGTACAGAATTTCCCAGTACTATCGGTAGCGTTATTATATTCTTCCAAGTTTAAGTTTGGACATTCATCGGGAGTGAATGTAAAATTGAAGGAATTGGAGTCAAGAAGAAGGAGTATGGTTAGACATTTACTTATTATTCACTACAATTGTTTCAATGCAATGTAGTTCTCCAAGAACACAGGTATTTGATTATGCAACTGTTTGTTTGCATAATGAGATCTAGTTGTGTTTCTTCAGGTGATATATGAGTGTTGTCGCTTTCAGTTTAAAATTGTCGACTTCAAGGCCATCTTCACTGTTTGTCATTGTTTGAACTTTGTAGCAGCTGATAGTCTCATAGTGTTTGCCATGAGAGTGCATTTGTCGGACTGCTATGGAAGATAAGTAGAGAGAGATATGTATATGTGTGTGTTTATATATATATATATATATATATATATATATATAGTGAGAATTTACAAAAAAACAAAGGACGAAGATGGGTGTGTAAACAACAAACAGATGTATTAGTTTAATGCTCGGGAAGTGACGAAGTCTTTTATGTTTCGAGCCTACGTTGTTCGACAGAAAGGAACACAGAAATAAACAGGGAGAAAAAATAGAAAAGGTTTAGTGGCTAGCGATCTATCATGGCGAATGCTGGACAGAGGGGTCACACAGGAGGGCTAGGAAGAAAGGGAGATAATAAAGTTGTGGTGACCCCAAAACGAAGGTGCGCATGCGTGTGTATGTGAGAGCGTGTATGTGCATGTGGAAGGGGGCTGGTGGCCTTGACGTATGCGTGTGTGTAGGTGTGTGGATGAAGGTGTAGGTGCTGGGAAGTGGTCAGTGCTAGTGTGTGCAGGGTGGTGTGATGTGGTGTGTGGTTGGAATGTGTAGGGATAGGGTAACAAGGGAGGGCGTGATGATGAAGGGAGAGGGTGGAGGGGAGAAGGAGGGTAGGAGTGAAGAGAGGAATACATACATATATATATATGTGTATGTATGTGGTATGTTTACCTACTTACCTATGTGTATGGATGTGAGTATGACAACAGCCTGACATATACACACACATATATTTATAACGAATGAGGGAAATGGAAAATGGAGTTCAAGAAAGATTCTTGCGAACTCCATTTTCCATTTCTCTCATTCATTATAAACTTGACGAACACTGCAGAATTCCTGAGGTAGATCCAGTGACACTGATACCAAAACTGTGGATGACATCAGGTAGCCTAAACAGTGAAAGTGCTTTAATTGGCATATTACTATTTGGACCCAAAGTCCAAATAGTTATATATATATATAAATATATATGTAACCGTTGCCAGTACCGCCTGACTGGCCTTCGTGTGGGTGACACGTAAAAGCACCCACTACACTCTCTGAGTGGTTGGCATTAGGAAGGGCATCCAGCTGAAGAAACTCTGCCAAATTAGATTGGAGCCTGGTGTTGCCATCCGGTTTCACCAGTCCTCAGTCAAATCGTCCAACCCATGCTAGCATGGAAAGCGGACGTTAAACGATGATGATGATGTATGTATGTATAGATAGATAGATAGATATATAGATATACATACACACACATACATAAAAATTACATATATGCATACATACATTCTTACATACATCTGTAGTTTCGCACACGCATACATACACACTTACATACATTTGTAGTTTCGCACATGCATACATACACAAATATGTACATGCAAAGAGATAGATGATGATCATCATGATATGTGTGTTTATATAAATATATGTGTGTGTGTATGTATATATCTGTCTATAAATTCCATCCTATTTTTTGAAGTGTTCATTGCATTGCTCGTGTGTGTATCTATTGTAGGATTGGTGGGTTTTGAAGCTTTCGCTTTCATCTTTGACAAGCTGTATTTTCACCCTTCTTTTATTCAAATATTTGATATTATACCTATTAAGTCTTGCTAACCGCCTCATTATTACTGTTTTTATCAGTAATAATGCTTTCATATAGTTGTTTTTATATATATATATAGATATATACACGCACACATACACACACACATACATGTAGTAAGCAAATAAGAATGGAAAACTCGAAACATCACTACATGCGCTTCAATAGCATGGTTGTTTATTTACAAAGCAAAATATTTTGCTAACTGAAGGCTGAATATTACCTGATGAAATGCATGGCTATGTAACAATGTGGAATTACATAATATTATGTTATGTACTTTGCATTGTAAATAAACAACTTCACTATTGAAGCATGCTTAGTGATGTTTTGAGTGATGCATTCTTATTTGTTTAATAAATGATATTGGGTGTAATTATGCTATTCATACATATAAAGATTTAAACGATGCCTGAGATCAATATATGACTGTTTATATTTGTATGGACCATGCTCTTTCAGAGTAATCTGTTTGCCTAATATCTGTGGAGGTGTTTCTAAGTTAATCTGCCAAGACCTATATGATCCCCATTGTATTATGTGTATGTGGTGTGTGTGTGTGCATGCATGTGTGTCTGTGTGTGCGCACATATCTATATATATAAATGCATATTGTCAGTAAATCATAAATCTGAAAGAGAAGCACACTAAGTTAAAGAGCAGAGTATTTGGATAAAAATAGTTATGGCCACCCTATGGGGTTACCTGGGTTTTGTGTCCATAAAGCACTTATCTACACTTATCTAAACACACCAACACCAGTTGTCAAGTGGTGATTGGAGGATATACACAGATACTTCCGGGTTAATCTTCTCCATTGGGTATGAGAATTAAAATACCCTAAGTGCTGAGGAAGAGAGTCTTTTCCCAAGGTAAACATGATATTATAACTTTGGGGAGGTGGAGGTCCAATAGAATTGAGGTATTTCAATAATAAAGACATTGAGGTAGAGTTGAGGACAGCATACCCATGTATCAACAGTGTGTATGGACTTGTCCTTCCAGTTGTACATTCATTCACCAGTACAGACCAAATACTCTCAATGTATACATGAAACCACAGAGGCATACTCTGGCATGCAGTCCATGGACTCTACCTTGGGTCTTTGTTATTAAAATACCTCTGTTCTATTGGATCCTGAAATTGATTATATACCAGGGACATGCCACCTGGGTAGGCAAGGTAGGCAGTGCCTATCCTGAGTCAAATAGATCGATAACACTTTCCTTTTATGACAAAATATGCACCTAATTCAATAAAATCATGAAGGTTATTCTGATTACTATGATTAAAATACCAAATATTTTATTTTTTGTAGATTAGGTAGGCATAATTTTGCCCCTGCCTTTCAATCTCAGTATTAATGCTACGCATAATATTGCTGTAGTACATAAGCTGCATACATTCCTACGAATACTGTTTTGTTTATGTGCTACAAAGGCAGAAGTGAACCTGTCTGCAACTCAGTCATGCGCCTGTGTTTTGCTTATGTTTTTGTGTTTTACTACATAAGCGTCACCAACTGCCTACCCTGAGTTATTACTGACAGCATGTGCCTGTTATATGTGTGTTTGTGTGTGTGTGTGTGTGTGTGTGTGTGTGTGTGTGTGTTATGATAGATAGATAGATATACATGTACACACACACGCACACATATTTGTACATGTGTGTGTGCATGTATTTTAACAAAAAGAGAAAAATTTCTTGGTACTATGGTAGTGTATGATAATTCATTTTGTCTGATGCAGCAGACTATTTCATTATTGAAGTCTTTCTGATGTCAAGCCAGTTAGTCTGATGGAGTTATTTTAAGGGTGAAGCATATCAGACATCTTCTACTGCTGACAGTGAATGGATGCATATGACTGAATGAGTGGTTTAACTGCAATTAGAAGCATATGATAAGCTGGCCATCTGCTGGCTTCACAATATAAAGAGGTTTTAGCTATGAGTCAGCTGGATAAAAAAATTTAAAAAAACAACAAAAATGTATTTGCCACTTTTTTGGTATCTCGATCACTACCACTATGCTGCCAGTGAGCAGTATTTTCTGAGAGCAGAAATGATACTGCCACTCGAATGTCTACCATTTTACTATTCTCTTCGATTCCAACATGAACTATATGTGTTTCTCTTTTCTTTTTCTTATATATTTTCTTTTGTTTTCTCTTTCTTCCTTTTTTTTTATTTGTTTCTTTTGTTTCTGACTCCTGACTTAATCTTATTTGTATTATGATACCAATAAATGGTCACCTAATTATGTATTGCTGTTCCATCTGCCACACACCTTTCAGCCAATTCTATGATTACAACCATCTCCATGATAAAAAGAGATGTATTTTGCTTTGTCCATCCAGTTTATTCTATCTGACAAACTGGCTTGATGTTGGTGAACCTCCAGAGTAACGGACAATTGAATCAGACTATGTAAATAATAGACCTGTATGTATGTATATGTATATGTATGTGTCTGTGTGTGTGTTGATGGTAATGAATAGAAGAAAAAGCATTTAAAACAACTTGTTGAGTGTATTTTAAATAACTAGCTGAGCCATAGACAAATACTTGAAGATTCTGCTCAAAATTGCTCATCTTTATATGACTTCCATGGGAAAAACAAAATTATACAAATGACAAGAGACATATAGACACTTTCCAAATGTCACATGATTGACATGTAAAAACAATCTATAGATTTAGTAGGGATCAGTTAACTAGTATAGCAAAGGAGATTATTAACAAAGTTGGATTTGAATTTGGTGTGATGGAACATTCAATAAGTAAAGTATATAAATAAAGTATGCTTTTATGACCATATATAAATGCACAGAGGCATGCACATGCACACACACATACATGTATTGGCACAATCACACATACACATGTACAGGTTCATTTATGATTACATGCATATGCATACACATATAAAAAGACACAGCCATATCCATATACATACACAAGCATATGTATGTATTCATTTATAGTACTGCTGAAGTTACTTTTTCTCTCTTGCTACTCAGTTTTTCATACACCAATAATTCAATAATATAAGCAACAATATACGAGAATCTGTTATTTGTAACAGAAGCACCTCAATGCCAAGTCTAATGATGGCTACTTCTAATAGGATCTTATGGAGGAGGTGCCTGAAGACTCTATCTCAATGACCCTGGATGGATGTGTGTGTGTCTTTTTCTATGCTACCATCGGTTGGACAACTATTTTTCTGACAGTATTTTTATGGCACTTCCTGTCACCAATCCTGATCTGTTTTACAGAGTTAAGGATGTGATGTCCAATGGGAATGCAAAAATTGACACTATTTTTTCACTTTGGTAAACTCAAGCAGAAAGGATATACTTACATGTGTGTACACACATACTTGAGTACCCATCCATCCATAGTGGGCATAGACCAGTACTTATTTTTGTTTGTGTTGTACCTATTCTGTCAGCTTTTCTTGTCAAAAGCACTAAGTAAGAGCGACACAGTTGCCAAACAGTGTTGGTGAAACTAAAGATAAACAAAAAAAACACACACACACATACACACAGGCAGATAGCCAAACTCACACAGACACACATACACTCACACACAAACACTCACTCCTGCGCATGTACACACATGCATGCAAACACGCACACACACACACACACACACACAACAGGCCTCTGCATAGTTTCTGTCAGCTAAATTTACTCACAAAGCATAACAAAGCATTAATTGGATCAGTTTTATAGTATATGACATTTGCTTGAGATTCCAGTCAGTGAGATTAAATCTAAAATTAGGTGGTTTTTAAGTGAAATTTTTATCCTCATTCATATATTTATATTGGAACAGATACCACAAGATATTTCATCTCTTGCTCTCACAAATTCTACCAATCTCTCACCTGGACTGTTACTTTATTTATCAACCCTGCATAAGTAGATACACATTTACTTACATTCTCTGACAAGAAAGATGTCATAAAAATAATTTTTCTCAAATGCCTTATAAGAAAATATCCTCATATTTGGCCATAGTTAATCTTTACATATATCAATGTAGCTGCTATTGTATTATAAAAGCATATATCAACTGGAAATGATAGCATTAATTAAAACACATCCAACTGGGAAATGTGCATTGTTATAAATGTTCACACGACGTAACATTCACAGGGGAGAGGTTTGCTGATATGTATTGTATCATATTGTGAGATAATACAGAATATTTTGATGAATGCTTTATGAACTACTGATAATGTGTTCCAAGAGATTGGTTCCTCTGCAAATATAATAAATCCTGTTGATATACATATATTTAAAGGAGTAGTGAAAGTGTTATTCAACACATATATTTTTTTCTGCTCAACTGAGATCATCAGTTGTTGAATCAAAACTGCTGGAAATCTTTGTTGAAATATGAAGGTATAATACCATTTTTGAGATAAACATTAATGCAATAGTTATCTGATGCAGAAAATCATAAGAAACAAAGAAAAAAAAAAGACAATACTCTGAAACAGGGAGTGAACATTAAAAGACTAATAATTTAAATTGTTCTTGAATTGATAGGTCATACTGTAAACATTGCTATTATTCATAAATTGTTGTTGCATTGCCTTGTTTTACTGCTTTTCCTTATTCAGTGGATGAGAGAAGAAAAACTCAGAACATTAACTTCACCTTATGTGGGCTTATTTAAAAGAAAGGCTGGTGAAAATTCACAGATTTTTGGTGCAAGGAAATCCAAGAACCACATCTTTAGTAATATGACAGACTACTAATAGTAACAATTTCACTAAGTGGAAATAGACTACATATATTTAGGAAAGAGATCCAATTATATATTTGTAACTCAGCTACAGAAATGTGATTGAATCCCTATATAAAAATAATAATTGCCTACTAATGCCAGAAATTCTGTTCTAAATACTGTTAACTGTTTGATCTGAACCTATACTAATTCTTCCATTTCACCATCATCCATGACAAGAGTAACATTGATTTCAAATTTTGGCTCAAAGCCAGCAATTTTGTGGGAGGGGGTAAATTGATTACATCAATCTCAGTTCTTAAGTGGTACTTATTTTATTGGCTCCTAAAGGAAAAAAAAAGGCAAAATCAACCTCAACAGCATTCAAATCCAGAACATAAAGAGAGATGAAATGTTACTAAGCATTTTGCCCAGCATGCTATCGACTGTGCCAGCTCACTGCCTTATGATAAGAGTAGCATTAAAATATATTATTTCTAATTTATGCATGACATCAGAAATTTCAGAAGAGGTGACAATCAATTAAATCAACTCTAGCATTTGACTGGTATATATTTTATCAGCTACTGAAGGATGATAGTTTAGAGTGATGCCCAGCAGGAATTAGACTTGGAATATAAATGAACATAATTAAACATCATAACACATTCCTCTGGTGTACTACTAAATATGCTGTTCAGTACTTGAATAATAATAATAACAATAATAGTAATAATAATAATAACAGTGACTCTCATGGCTTTTGACCATGTACTGATTGGAAGTGTTAGCATGTACGTGTTTTGTCTTCGTGTAAAAAATGGGCTGCAGCAAATATTCTGCTCAATACTTCAGATTTGCTTGTCGCTTGCTTGACCTTAACCAGTTGAGCATGTCCCTTAGTGGCTGATGATATGTACATCTCTGATCATGAGCAAAGTAGTGGGGGAACATCATAGCCATGTGTTGAGGGGATTCTTTGAAAAATTCACCCCTGGAAACTTAGGTGTTTTGTTCATCATTCTTAAACAACCCTAATTCAGGGGTCTTTTGGGAAGGATGGACTACTCAACCTGAAGAAAATTCTAACTGGGCTCCACCACTAAGGTTACACACTGATTATCGTGATACCATGCATTTATGGTTGCAATGCATGTGCCAGGTATACCCTTATCAGGTGAGTAATCATGATAGGTGTATAAAGCTTTGTATATTTGTACCCCAGCATCACTTTCATGGCATGTACTGCTCTCTTACTCAATTATTATATTAATAATAAAAGATCAAATGTCCTTCTTGAGCCATGTGCTCATAAGGCTGCTTTCCCACTGGATGAGACGCTGGTCCATCACAAGAATACTCATTTTTACCAGCTGAGTGGACTGGAGTACTGTGAAGTTTTGTTTCTCAAGAACACTGCATCACCCAATCCTCGAATCCAGGCCACAAGCTTACGATCATGAGGGCAACACCTAACAACAAAGCTATACACCTCAACAGCAACAACAACAACAACAACACCAATAATAATAATCCTTTCTACTATAGGTACAAGGCCTGGAATTTTAGGAGAAGGGGCTAAGTCAGTTACATCGATCCCAGTGCATAATTGGTACTTATTTCTTTGACCCTGAAAGGATGAAAGGCAGAGTCAACCTCGGTGGAATTTGAACTCAGAATGTAATGCCATAAAGCATCTCACCTAGCATGCTAACAATTCTACCAGCTCACCACCTTAATAATAAATATCTCGATGCACTGCAAGGTGATGGCTCTTGTGGCTTCTGATCTTAGCTGATTAGAAATGTTAGCATGTACATGTTTTGTCGTGGTGTAAAAGATGGGCTACAACAAATATTCTGCACAATACCTCAGATGTGTTTGTCATTTGCTTGACATTAACCAGTTGAGTATGTCTATTAGTGGCTGGCAATGTGTGCATCTGTGATTGTGAGCAGAAGTAGTCGGGGACTTCAACATCACTTACATATATTTGCCCTGGGATACCCGGTATACAGGTGAGGCACTGTTGGTGAAATTGCTCCAGCCTTATTATATGTCTCCAGTAAGTAACCCATTGCATTCGTATAGCAATGAAGACAAACCTCAAGAATTGTAGACCTGCAGTTTTGTCTCCATTGAAATTTCATACTGTAACCATAAATATTCATTCAGTTCTTTTAATTTACCACTGCTTGTCTTGGTTTAGTAGGGGATTTCCTCATCAAAATATTTGTTTATATAGTTATACTAGCAGAGCCACCCGGCGTTGCCCGGGAATGAAATTGTTGCTTATTGGTACTTGGAAACTTTTACGATAATTAAAATGGGGATTAAATGAAAAAAATTCACACAGCGAATATACCACGTTATTGTTTCACTGTTATATACACAGATATACATTGACGCATGTCAGTCGAAAAGTGAAAGTGTAATAGTAATACTTACTTTAACACTCAATGGTTTTACACTTTTGTATATGACATGTACATACCATTCATGTAAGTGCTTCTTCATATACTACGTTTTCTGTCTTGCCATGTTTATCACTGAGAATGTAGAGGTTCTTTTCATCTCCAACTCTAGAACATCCAACATACAGCTGACCATGTGAGAAGCAAGGTTGAAGGAGGTTAAGTTCCACTACCTTTAGAGATTGACCTTGTGCTTTGTTGATAGACATTGCAAAGCTAAGTTTGACCGGAAACTGCAGTCTCTTGAACTGAAAGGGGAGATCATTTGAAATGAGAGGTATCCTTGGAATGAAAACATTCTCACCCATCATGTTGCCTGTAATTATTGTTGCTTCCAACACATGGGGCATGGCTGTTTTAACAACCAACCTTGTTCCATTGGAGAGTCTGGGTGCATCAAGGTTTCTTAATAGCATTATGGGAGCACCTATTTTCACGATCAGAATGTGTGGTGGAAATCCTGGTGGCTGAAGTGAATTGAGGAACTCCACTGGGTAATGCGTTGCCTGTTGTTGATCAGGGACAGAGTTAATTGATCTGTATGAACATTCAGGTCCTGGAAGCTGAGTTAACAAATTTAAATTCAGCTTGTCTATAGAATCATTCCTTGGTGCCAGAATTGTTCTTTCACATAGCCACTTGTGACTTTTGTAGTTTGTGGCAATGTTTGGAAACACCTTGCTCTTCAGTTCTTCAAGGGAGGCAGTCATATTGCCACATGGGAGATGATGCAGATTATCTTCTGGATCTTGTGGAAGTTTTCCATTTCCAATGTCAAGTAACTTGTTGGAGAACTGTGCGGCTAACGGGTCACCATGAATGTGAACCCTCATGTTGGTTGTCAGAGTAAGCTGCTTGACATGTTGCCAGATATATGAGGACTTGATGCAAGCTCTCAGCTCATCCACCCTGGTTCCTCTGGGAACGACAGGCAGTGTTTGCCTGAAGTCACCAGCCATGAGGAGGGTGACACCACCCATGATCTTCTTATAGTTTCTGAAGTCTTGTAGTGTTCTATCAAGCGCTTCAAAAGCTGCCTTATGGGACATTGTTGCCTCATCTCAGACAATGAGTTTGGCATCTGTAAGGAGTTTTGCTAATGCTGTATTCTTTGTTATGTTGCATAAAGGAGATTCATTTTGGATGAGGTTCAGAGGCAGCTTGAATGTTGAATGGGCTGTTCTTCCACCTGTTAGGAGTGTGGCTGCAATTCCAGAGGATGCAACAGCCAGAGCAATCTTCTTCTTCTGTCTCACCTTGGCAAGGAGCAGGTTGATCAATAATGTCTTTCCTGTGCCTCCAGGAGCATCTAAGAAGAAAACCCCACCAGTGTTATTGTCCACAGATGTAAGAACTTGCCAGTATACCTCCTTTTGATCCTGTACCAGAATTGGTTTCTTTTCATTGACAACTGCTTGCAAACTTTCCATGTTGTATGATGTTTCCCTGATTAGCTCTTGTGCTAATCTGTGTTGAACATCTCTGACAGGAGGAGCTGGAAGACCATAGATTTCAAGTTTGTTTCCACCCAGTGATTGAACCTTGTCGTCTATTAATCTTAATGTCTCATTGAAGATGTCATCATTGAATGTGACATCACCGTCACACTGATATTGAATTCTTTGAAGAATGTCTTCAGAAAGCAGTATCGAAGGTACCAGAAAAAAAAAAAGCCTCAGCAACAGGGAAACACAAAACCGTACTTCTGTTAGTAAATGATGAAATTACTTACATTAGTAAATGTGAACTTGTTAGTGAATGAAAACGTAAACTTTTATTGAGAACAGTAACGATTGAAGTTGAAGTGAGGTTGAAGCGAAATTTGTCACTCAGTGAACCAAAGAGCCAGTATCGAAGGTACCCGAAAAATAAAAAAAACCTCAGCAACAGGAAAACACAAAACGGTACTTCTGTTAGTAAATGATGAAATTACTTACATCAGTAAATGTGAACTTGTTAGCGAATGAAAACGTAAACTTTTATTGAGAACAGTAACGATTGAAGTTAAAGTGATGTTGAATCGAAATTTGTCACTCAGTGAACCAAAGAGCCAGTATCGAAGGTACCAGAAAAAAAAAACCTCAGCAACAGGAAAACACAAAACCGTACTTCTGTTAGTAAATGATGAAATTACTTATATCAGTAAATGTGAGTAAACTTTTAGTGCGAACAGTAACGATTGAAGTTAAAGTGAAGAAAAAACTATGGCTACCGGAAGTTGACATTGAGGAACCTTTTTAAAGAAGTGAATCTTAAATATAAAGCAATATTATTTATTTTTAATTAAAAAAATCAAATGAAGAGCCTAAGATTTATCCGAGGTTAAATTATTCACACATCACAAGTATGGAAGCATTTGGTGAAGTCGATTTCACGTGAAAAGCGATTACATACACATCTCTGTTTTATATATAGTATAGATACAGTACACACACACGCACACACACACATATATGTATGTGTGTGTGCGTGCACATGTGCAAACACACACACGTGTATTTAACTGAACATGCTTATATATATGTCGATAGTTTTGGTAACTTCATCTCTCTGTACAATGGCAGTTGTCACCTGTTTACATTGTTGTTGCTGTAATGTTTAGTTTTCTCCTAAATCGATCTGAATTCATCGCATAGTTGATAACTAATATAGAAGAAACAATATCTGTACCATTTAGCACTTTAAGTATCATCTGAAGAATTGATAAACATTTTTTTTCCTTTGTCAGTTTTTAATAACAGACATATTATGACTCTGGTGTTATATTTGCCCTTGAATTTAGAGTTTTATTTTGTCTTAAATTATTATTTTTATTATTGATTTCTACTGTTTCAATTTTCATTTTTGTATTCTCTCCAGTAGTTATTTCTTGTCCTTCATTAAGTCTATTCTTTGGTTACATTTTCTATAATTAAGCTACACTTTTCATTTTCATGTTTGTGTCTTGACTTAATTTGCATTTGCTTTTATTACTCTCATGCTTTTTTTCCCTCTTATTTCTCCTTTGTGCTTTAACTATTATTTATTTTGGGCAGTTTTCTATTTTTCCTATATTTATCTCAATGGAGTGTTTTTCTATTCTCTTATCAATTGTTACTATTGTTGCTATAAAAAGAAATTCTGTCAGATATTTTAAAAGATATTTTTATTGTTCTGTGTAATTTCAAGAAGATGAAATAATTTATTTTTCAATTGTTTCTTGAAATATTTTTTATAGTCTCCAGTTGATGGGGACACCTTTCTTTCTGTGGTAGTTTGCAGGAATGTGTAATTTCAACCTGTTAAATTCTTTCTAAATTCTAAGATACCGGGATGCCAAACTTACTTCCTTAACCTATAATAGTTAGAATGCCAAGCCCACACCACTAATTCTAAGCCAAATAAAAATATAAACTTGTTCCAAGAAATAGTAAAACTACTTCATCTATTTTGATATATTAAGAACTCAAAATAAACAATTCAAATTTGCCTGCAGACCATTTTTTTTTCTTTGATAATAATTCATGACAAACCAAACATATTTATGTTAGACTGATCTCTGCTCTTCACACTACCTCTCTCAAATTACATCACATATTCTAAAACTAAATAACTAGATTTATCTTGAACCAATCAAGTTCTGTTGGACTTTTCATATTTATTTCATTTCTTTTTCTTTTCTTTTCTCTTTTTATTTTTTATTTTTGCTAGTTTAGTATAAGTTTAACTGTTACATTGAATAAAAAAAAAAATCAGCTATTATATTTGGTTCAATATTGCAGATATCATGCACTGATGGAGTAAACAAAAGGAATAGGTTGCTTTGTTTAAAGGACAAATTTGAATGAATGAGTCCGGCACAACAAAATTTACCTCCAAATCTCTCAGCTATTATAATTATCATTCTTACTGTATCACAAATGTATGTGGCAGTCATAATTTAGAAGTCTCCAAATTAAACAATCTGAATTAAAATCTGTGGCTTATTGTAGCTTTATCTTTAATAGATAAGTTATTTACAATTCCAGGTATGGAGTTTTAGAAGGTTTTTATTTTTTGTTTACATTTCACATGCAATCATATCATGAAATAATCATATGAGTGCAGTTTGTTGTATAACTTTCTAATTTATTTTACTAATAAGTTTATGACAAAAAGAGAATCATCATTAGCATACTTGCCTAATATTGTTCCAGATATGTTTCTCTATTTCTATTATAGCATTCTATCAAAAGGAATGTTATGTTCACCAGACAACACTTTTTATGTTAACTAAACAATACTGGACAAATACATTTACAGTTATCATGGCTTCCACATATAATTGCTTCAAATTTTGGCACAAGGTAATCAACATTTTAGTGGGTGGTAGTTATTCAATTACATCCACTACAGTATTTGAACTGAGAACATAAAGAGCTGTAAGAAATGCTACTAAGCATTTTGCCAGGTGTACCAGCAATTCTGTTGATTTGCTACCTTGTAGCTTTCATATATAATGGTAATTGAAGCTGTATCAATAAGGTAAAACCCCGAATGCAGAAAACTTTGTTTCTTAAAATCAAACTGCTTTTGGGGTGGTACAGTTCACATGTAAACCTTTAATCTTGATACTAGTACTGCTGTCATGTAATCTAAATCAGTTTTGGAACAAGTCTCACTTTATTATTGTTCTATTATTTATTCTTAAATGATGATGTTTAAAAGTTAACCAAAATTAGATTTTAGTATAAAACTTTAAACTAAATTCAAACAATTCACTAGCTTTTCAATTACCTATCCAACCATCTTTTTATAACTTTATTAGAGTTGTGCTTTCACAAGTGTACTGTATCATTTTTACATTTATGCCATGGCTGCAGTTATTCATTTTGTATAACATTCAACATCTACTTTATTACCAATTAGCAAACTAACTTACTAGCCCCCTTACATTAAAATAAACTTATTTGCTTTGCATTGCAACTCTTCTATTACTTTATCATAATTTTTATCTGCAACTCTTTTCTCCACCAAGAAAAATGTTGTCAAACAAAAAGATAATCTTTGTTTTCTATATATGTAGCTTGTTGACAAACATAAATAGAAAACAAATTTGTTGTTATTTTCATATTGCATAGCAAATACAACCAGATTTATAGTAATATGTGGTTTTTAACTGCTAAACTGTACAGTTGTTACTCCTCCTTCTCAACTGACATTAAGCACTAATTTATACAATTTACTCATTTGTCTTTAAGACAGATGATTAAATGTATTTTTTCTTCTAATTCTCAACCTCATAAAGGCTGTGCTTATATTTTTGGATGCAATTTGGAAAAGTTATATTTTATTTGAATGTCTGCATGGACATATTTTAACAGGAAAAAAAATGTTGACCTTTTCTGTTTTTGTAGAACTGGTCTTGTCAGATTTGACCGGATGAATTGTTGTCATAAATTTAGCTGTTTAAATATTTGGGGATAATCCCATATTACCATAACCACAAATATGAAATATTTCAGCCTGGTCTGGCTTCATGTCTCATGTTTCATGATCTTATATTGAGCTATACAAGATTTTGTCCCAAAATAAATATCGTAAATTTCACCTTTTAGCATTCAGATTACTTTGTCAAATATAATATTTATTCACATTGTTTTAAATTAATCATGTACTATTTTGTTGCTTCAAGATTTCAATGATGTAATTGTTTATTTTTAGAATGATATCAAAGAATTGGTGAAAGAGGTCAGATCTGCTCATTTAGAACATAAAAATGGTAGAATATTTGAGTCAGATATGGCCAATTTGATTGCTAAAGGGTTAAATTAGTCTGTGTTGCTGGGATGAATTCATTTGCAGAACCTATGTATATCTCTATGTTTATCATTTGTAAATATAACAAAGTAACTGATGTAATATATAACAACAAACTTCAAATATAAGACAAAATATAATATATTTTTAAACTGTGTACCTTTAAATTTGAGACTTCTTTCATCAACTTCATGGAAATTAAAATATTCTTATATGACTTCTGAATCAGTGCCCTCTTCACTCCTACCCTCCTTATCTCTTCTCTTCACTCCTACCCACCTTCTCCCTCTCCCTTCATCATCACCCCTCCCTCATAACCCCACCCGTCCCATCCCTTACACCCACTCCCACAACCCCACCTCTACCCCACCCTTGCTTTCCCCACTCTTGCCTCCTCCACACCACTCACCACCACACCACCACACTACACACCACCATACCACACAAGACCACATCACATCACACCACCATGCGCATACTAGCACTGACCACTTCCCAGAATCCACACCATCATCCACACACCTACACATGCACACACGCACATATCAAGGTCACCAACCTTCTCCCATACACACACACATGGTCTCTTATACACACACACACGCACCTTCATTTTGGGATCACCACTACTTTATTATCTCCCCTTCTTCCTAACTCTCCTGTGTGAACGCTCTGTCCGGTATTCGCCTTGATAGATAGCTAGCCACTACACATTCTATATTTTCTCTCCCTGTTTCTCTATGTGTTCCTTTCTGTGGAAGAGCGTAGGCTTGAAATGTTAAAGACTTTTACACTCCATGAGCATTAAACTAATACAGCTGTTTGTTGTCTACACCACCTGTCTTTGTCTTTTGTGTTTTTGTGAATTCTTCCCCTGTAATTAATTAAGTCCTTAAGTTTATTCATCATCATCATCATTATCATCATCATCATCATCATCATCATCATCATCATCATTTAACGTCTGCTTTCCATGCTAGCATGGTTCGGACGATTTGACTGGGGACTGGCGAACCAGATGGCTACACCAGACTCCAATCTGATCTGGCAGAGTTTCTACAGCTGGATGTCCTTCCTAACGCCAATCACTCCGAGAGTGTAGTAGGTGCTTTTTATGTGCTACCTGCACGAGGGCCAGTCCGGCGGTACTGGCAATGGCTACACTCAAATGGTGTTTTTTTAGGTGCCACCTGCACAGGAGTCAGTCCAATGTTTTGTTCAGATGCCACCAGCACAAGTGCCAGTAAGGGGAAGCTGGAAACAATCACGCTCAAATGATGCTTTTTACGTGCCACTGGCACGAAAGCGAGACCACTGCTCTGTTAGTGATCCTGCTCGGATGATGCTGTTAGCGCTCCACTGGTATGGGTACCAGTCATCAAATTTGGTTCAGTTTCGATCTCACTTGCTCCAATAGGTCTTCACAAGCTGAGTTTAGTGTCCAATGAAGGAAGGGTGGCGGCTCAACAGGTCTTCATAAGCAGGGTTTTGTGTCCAAAGAAGGAAAGATACGCATAAGTGGGCTGGCTACACTCCTGGTAAAGGCCACGGGTTATGGTCTCACTTGTCTTGCCAGGTCTTCTCATGCACAGCATATTTCCAAAGGCCTCGGTCACAAGGGGAGCTCCCACAGGCAACCTGTCTTGAATTCCTGTGTTATTGCCTGGAGGACTATGATAAATAGGAGGGGGATGAGGACTGAACGTTGGTGGACCGCTACCTCCATAATACTACAAATACAATATAGTAACTTTTTCACTTTTTACCTAGAAAATAATCATATTTGTTTAAATATAATCAATAAAAAGTTAATTATATTCTCTTTTGATCCTTTCTAAAAAGGATCTATACGATTGTGTTGAATTTTGATTACTGTAGGGTTAAGCAAGTGAGCAGCTTCCCTAAAAAGTTATACTAGTTTATCATGGGTAGCATTATGGCACACTCCCAGTATTTCTATACCAATTAATTGCTCATTAATTTTTAAAAGTTTTTTTTCCTGTCAATGTAGAGTACTAATTACATAGTATAATTTTTGAACCATCTATTGGTTATTTGGTACCCTATCAAATTTGCTATCAGTTGATCCTTTGCAATCCTTTTGATACCCACCTACATGAAACCACCCTTACTATATCATTCAAAGCTTCTCATTTTAAAGTGATTATATCTAAACTAATAGCTACTATATAATTTAAAGTAAAAATGCCATCTTAGTAATAGAAAAGTTACCCCACATCTAAAGTTTTGGTTATTTTAAAAATTAGTTGAACAGTGTATTTCATCAGAAATGTGGTCATGAAAGTATCAAATTCAGTTGTTATCAGTAATCTATTCCTGTAGAAGAGTAGAGTCAAAACAGAGAGTAGAGAGCTACCCTGAATGCGTTGCCATCTTTCTTTCCACACCACTCTATTCAGTCTTAATATTCTCTTTACTTCCACCTCTCCATCATCAATCAATGTTAATATAATATATATGAATATTATAATGGGTTTTATTCAATGAACTATATCTCTCCTACAGAAACATTGATATTGTACTTAAGCTTTAATGAAAAGGTATCATAAATTTACCTTTGATTTATCTGTAGTAGATTTATGTCAGTTCTTTATCTATGTAATGGCTAAATGTTTCTATGCCAGTCTACAAATTTTGAAATATTCTATAGTAAATTTGATCAAACAACATGAGAAAATTTTGGATATATTTTTTAAAATTTGTTATACATAGAAAGGCAGTGAAATGAAGATCATGTAGTGTGTTTTCAGTACTAGATTTCAACATTTTTTGAAGGAAGCAGATTTTGCTGGTTTATTTTGTTTCCTTTTATTTATTTTTTTTCATTCTCATGTACTTTTTGTCATTAAATCCCAATATTTAACCATCAGGATGATTGTTCTGTGAGTGAATGTACATTCTGTTTGTTTGATATCTTACTAAAGCAACAGTTGTTTCTTTTGATGTTATTTTAAGGAGGGAAGGGTGATTTGTTGTTGTTAGCTGAACAGTTCCTTTTCCTTTGAAGAACATTTCACATCAAAGCAACAAATCTTTTGTAGATTTACTTTAAATATTTATTATCCTTCTCTGTTTAAATTTTTACTTTTTATTTCTATTTCAAAACATGTTTATACTATAAACCTGGGACCTATTGAACTTAGCCAGGTTTCCAATATGTCCACAGCACATTAATGTGCATATATATTTCTTTCTGTGGTAGATTCTATTTACAGTGAATTCTTGTTAAACCATACTAATAGTGGTAAGATTCTCTAGTTTAGCTGATTCTCAGAATTAAGTGATAGCAGATTTAATACTGGATCTCTCTCTCTCTCTCTCTCTCTCTGTATATATATATATATATATATATATATATATATATATATATATATATGTATGTATACATATATATATATATATATATATATATATATATATATATATATATATATATGTATACATATATACAGACAGACACAGAGGTGAGCACATAAGTGAAAAACGAGGTGGAAAAAATAGTACTTGAACACCAAAGGTAAAATAGTATACTTTTTTTAAAGCTGCAAAATTATCACAGGACTGTTACTCAGAGTTTCACATTCCTGTTCATCAGACAGTTGTTGCATAATGAATAGAAACATGAAACTCTGAGTTACAGTCCTGTGATAGTTTTGCAGCTTTAATGAAAAAAGTATAGTTCATTGTCAGACGGGGCCTTGATGAATACCAATAGGCATGGAAGTATACTAGCCTTTATATATTTAATTCTCTATATTTAATACTCAATATTTCATATATTCAATAAGACATTCAATACTTCATTTCATTTTACTATTTATATTATATATTCCATATTCTATATCCCACATTAATTTTATAAGAATATAAATAAAACATAAAAAAACAGACAGTTGGAACTCTTTTAAATAATATATTCCTCTATACACGATCATACAAAACTCTTTTTTTATTTGTATTTTTATTCATTTATATATATATATATATATATATATATGACGACGACCGCTCCATCTTGACAGACGATAGCCATCCCATCAACAATCCACACATATCATCACGCAGTACAATCACTCCGTTGGTGAGCCCTCAAGTGACTTTGAAGTCCGGCTGCTCAGCGACAAGGTCTACTGCACAGATGACAAATGTTCAAGCCCCTTGATCCTTGCTCGCTGGTATCTGATTCTAAAGAAACGCCTCTGTGAACCAGCATATGTCTCTTAAGTCCGGGTATTGTTTTACAAACCTTGTGACATATGCCACAGGTCGCAGAAGGCGGTTGGTATTTAGGGAGTCTGGAATTTCTACCCTCATGTGTTTTCATGTGATTCACATATCCTGCTTTTGACAGAAGAACGCGATCACATACAGTACACATCCTATACTCTCCACTGTTTACAATTTTTCCCTTTCGACAGGCCCGCTTAAGCTCAAGTTGCTGAAGCATCTTTTCCTCCCAGACATCACAGCTCGTCCTGACAACAGCTCTCCACTTGCTTCGATCCAGAACATCTCCTTCCCAATCACTTTCATACATATCTAGTTTTTTTAGGTTTTGGTTAATGCAATCTTTATACCTCTTTCTCGGTTTCTGCCGCGGTTGCTCACCAGAGCTGAGCTCACCATAAAATAAGCGCTTCGGCAAACGATCATCCTTCATTCTAATTACATGCCCAGTCCATCTCATTTGGGCCAGGATAATATGTTTTTCAATTGAGCTACAGTGCGCCCTGCGCAAAACCTCTGTATCTGCTACGAAACTCTTCCATTTTACTCCTAGGATGCGTCTTACACACTTTTGATGAAACCTTTCTAGCATCTTTACATGACGCTTGTAAGTGGTCCATGTTTCGCCTGAATAAAGAAGTGCAGTCAATACACACGCTTTGTAGATGCTGATTTTTGTCTGCAGGGAGATATCTCTATCAGCCCATACTCGCTTTTCAAGCTTTCCAAATACAGCACTTCCCTTCGCTATTCAATGGTATATTTCTGCATCAAGACCACCATCCCTTGACAGTGTGGTTCCAAGGTAAACGAAGGTGTTAGTGACTTCTAATCTTGTTCCGTACACAAAGATGTTTGGTTCAGTGTATATTTGTCCAGGTGTGGGGGTAAACATTACCTTGGATTTTCTCAGCCTTACTGTGAGTCCAAAATATGTACATGCAGTGGAAAATCTATCCATTAAATGTTGCATATCTTCCTCTGTATGTGCCAGCAAGTCAGCTTCATCAGCATAGAGCAATTCTCTGACAAGTACTCTGAAAACCTTTGCCTTACATTTAAACCTGGTCAGATTAAATATGCTACCAGATGTCCGGAATCTGATTCCAATTCCCCTGTTACAATCCTCAAATGCATACCAAAGCAATGTGGCAAAATATATAGAGAAAAGTGTAGGGGCAGGAATATCTCCCTGTTTTACACCGTTGTCCACTGAAAATTCATCAGATAGATTACCATTAAAAACTACCTGAGCTTTCATGTTGCTGTGCAATTTCTCGAAGAGGCTCACAAAATGTGTCGGGCAACCAAGTTTGCACAAAACAGTCCACAGTGCGTCCCTGTTTACCGTGTCAAATGCCTTAGTTAGATCTATAAAAACCTGGTATAGTGGCATTTGTTCCTCTAAACATTTCTCCTGAACCTGCCTTGCAGAAAATATCATAGCCATCGTTCCCCGCTCGGGTCTGAAACCACACTGTTCTTCAGGAATCACATGTGGACACACATTCTCCACAAGACGTTCTAACACGATCCTCGAAAGTATCTTCCCAGTATGTGCCAGGAGAGTTATTCCTCTGGAATTACCACACACTGATTTGGGTCCCTTACCTGTGTATATAGGGAGAGATGACCACTAAGTGGACATCCAGTATGCTAGAAGTAGAGCCCCTGTGGTCTTACCACTAAGAAAAGGTTGTTCTTAAGAAAATTCAGCATTTTGTATCTTTTCATTTGTCTTGCTCGCTTACATTCTGGCATTTGCTGAATTTTCTTGTGAACAATCTTTTTTAGTGGTAAGACCATAGTGGGGTCTACTTCTAACATAATGGATGTTCACTTAGTGGTCATCCCTCTTATATGTATGTAATATAATTTTTCTGAATCTTCAGATTTTTCAATATACTAGGCCACTGGTTTTAAATTGATATTAATCAAATTAATATTCAATTTTCCATCCTTATTATTTTAAAATTATACATATATATATATATATATATATATATATATATATATATATATATATATATATATATATAATATAATAATAATAATAATAATAATAATAATAATAATAATAATATAAATAATATATAAATATATGCATATATCCATACATATATGTATATACCTACATCTTTATGTATACATACATGCATATATGGGTACAGGACATCATAAAAAAACCTTAAACACAATGAGAAATGAAGACATAAAGACCATCATCATCATCATCATCATCATCATCTAACGTCCATTCTCCATGCTGTCATGGGTTGGATGGTTTAACTGGGTTAGCACGCTGGAAGGCTGCACCAGACTCCAGTCTGATTTGGCATAGTTTTCTATGGCTGGAAGCCCTTCCTAATGCCAAACAGTCCAAGAGTGTAATGGATGCTTTTACATGCCACAAGTATGGGTGCCATTTGCATGTCACTGGGGTGCATTTATGTACCACCAGCATGCGTGCAGTTGGCATGACAGATCCTATATAATATTGTATTGAAAATACAATTATTTTTATAGAAATAATAATTATTTCTAATGTGGTATACCACCAGCATAATAAAGAGTATCATGACAGAAAAATACTGTACAGATCACATGACTATATAAAGTATAAAGATTTATTATTGGAGTTGTTTTTCTCTAGCAAATGATTTGATCTGAAACTGTTTGTTAAAACTGAAGAAACTACATCATGCAGGAGCCACTTAATAACATATAATATTGTTAAATTTAAGGAGAATTTAACAGCTTTGTATATTATTAAATGGCTTTTCTACAATGTAGTAACTGTAATTTAAATTTTCTAAAATTTATTTAACACTATACCATATGTAAAATTATGACGTTAATGTTATAAATGAAGATAAAAAAAGGCAGTGAGCTGGCAGAAACCTTAGCACACTGGACGAAATACTTAGCAGTATTTTGCCCGTCGCTATGCTCTGAGTTCAAATTCAGCCAAGGTCAACTTTGCCTTTCATCCTTTTGGGGTTGATAAATTAAGTACCAGTCAAGTAATAGGGTTGATGTAATGGTCTTTCCCCTCCCCACCAAAATTTCAGGATTATATGAAGATAAAGTTGATGTAGTAGAGTGAGGGGAACAGTGGTAGATGTAATGATAACTTGCCATTATGGGTTAATAGAGCTAACAATACATTGGTCATTGTATTTCACTCACAGAAGTTTGAAGTGAGAAAGAAGAGAGTGAATCAACATTAGAGTGATTCATCAATATCATCGATATATATATATACCAGCTGCAATAGGGTTAAGAAGAAATTGGCTTGAAAAATGAGTTAAGAGTTAGTTATTTATATGCAGATGTTGATTTTTGATAATGAGTTCCCTTAAGGCTCTAAGATGATAATATTGCTGAAAATTTTTGTTGACAAGTCAATGTATGAAATAACGTTATCAAGAGATTCTCATACAAAAGAAAGTTCAGGTTTCTCAAGCAATAGTTTGCTGTCATCATCCTCAATATCCATGCTATTACCAATGAAAACTTCATCTGCTATTTCTTGGTGTCTATGAGCATTCTCTGTGTTTCTAAACAGGTTCTGATGCCATCTTCTGTGATGTCTGTTTTATCTATAATCTGTTACAACATTACAGTTCTATATTTGAGAGATGAGGAATTATTTACATTATTTACATTATTTACATTTGACGGATATTTGTCCTCATCTTGTTTGTTGTTAACACAACGTTTTGGCTGATATATTTCCCCAAGACACCTGACGAAGGCTGGAGGGTATATCAGCCGAAACGTTGAGTTAACAACGAACAAGATGAGGACAAATATCCGTCAAATGTAAATAATGCTATTACAACATTGTACAGAATTTTTTTTCCTTATTTCTTGTTTTCCTTTTCTTTTTGTTAACAATAGCTTCAGTGGTAATTTATGTTACACCTTGTAAAGCTTGAGGCTGTAGTTCTTGGTGTAACTAAGAGTTCTTTGTCATTGTGTGTCATACTTTATCACAATAAGAAATTATTTCAAATATCAGTATTGTTGTACAGTTATATCTTGATCAGTTGGATAGATCATTGAGGTGACATTGAAGGGTAAGAATATGCATCCTATTTTACCATCATTACCAACAAGTTGGTGTTCACCTGGATGAACAGATGTGGTATCCAATATTTGTAGCATTTTCATCTTTCCAGTAGAAATTCTAAGAAGGAAATGTTAGAAAAAAGTAGCTATTGAAAATATTTACATAGAACCATAGTTTCTTTAAATGGTAGTAATGCATTTTTAACCTTTGCACCAGAGTCATCTTAACACTATAATAATATCAGGCAAAACAATACATTGGGGCCCCTATCAAAATAACCACAGCATTCATGGGTTAGCATTGGATCTTTAAACTCATGGAGCTTCCAGTCAGCTTCCCTATCTGCCCATGCATTAAGGCAGTTCTGTTTCATACTCTTCTGCATATCTGCTGCATTTGTACATCTCAAGACTGAAAACATTTATATATAACTTGAAACCAGGTGTTTACACTTTATGCTTTAACAACAATGTGTTTTGAGTTAAAGACAGCCATTTCAACCCAGTTTCATTCTCATTGAAGCATTTAAGAAATTAGGAACTCTTTTCACTTCATTTAAGTCATCCAATTTCTTCGTGAATGGTTCAATTATTTTTCATTGGTATCCTGCCTTCTTTGCCACGGGGGATTGTATTGCTCATTCCTTGGTGATTTCTAGATTATAGTAAACACAAGTTACTAGCTTCGAAATTCTTGATGGTCGTATCTCTAACTGGTTTGGTGGGAAAACTTGGAATTTCTATGCCAAGGTGTTATTACTACAAGTGTTTTTGAGGATAAGCCACTTTTCCAAAACCACCTAAAATTTTTATATCTTTGATCTTACGTACACTCTCTACAGCTTGAAATGATGACTGAGAAATTGTATTGACATTATGTGTCAGAAAATGCAGTGACCTATTTCTAGTCTTGTGTATATCCCAAACTAAGGATAATTTTGACATGCACAAGCCAACATAAACATCCTCTCAGCCCTCTATCCATCAGTTATATCTGTATGTGTGTGGGGGGGGGAGGTGTATGAGTATACTGTTCTTTACACAACCAAGAGCATTTATTCTTCATTTATATATATATATATATATATATATATATAAATGAACACACAAACACACACACATATTTGTATGGAAGTTAGGCAAAAAAATTCCATTTTGGAAACATATTTGCTATGTAGCCAAAGTTAACTTTGATTTAAGTGATTTATAACAAATGCCTTCCTGCCATCTTTATCTCACTTTTTATATATCAGAGGTTTTATATATCTGTGTAGAAGCTTGACCTGTTAGAAGTAGCAGCAAAATCTCCTTTAAATCATACCTTACCATTTAATACATGTTTTGATATATTAGATTATTCAATCCAGTATATAAATATTCCGAAAAAGAAGATAGAATAGTGATGGTTATAATGCCAGTTGGATGATTAAATTTCAACACAGGAAAACATAGTCGTTGATTCAGATCTATGGATCTGTGGATCACACCTATTTACTAGACCAACTATTTGCATGACATTGGGTCTGCTCAAACAGGGCTTATCTGAAGCTATGCAACAATAATTAACACTAATCACTTGCTACAATTACATAAACTGATTACTACCATGCTCATTTGGTCAATTACAACTGTAATGTTCTTATTCCTTTGTACTTTTTGATAGATTTTGTCTGCACTGTGTGAAAATTTTCTGCCAGATATTGTGCTCACCTGTAATCTGCAGCAAACTGTTTGACCTTAATAGTTTTCTCACCTCTCTGCACATAACACTTCATTCCTATTGTGTTCTGCTCAGTCACAATTCTTACATATTTTATATACAGTGTACCCAGTATATATAGTTCTCTAACACCTCCATGCAATATGTATTCTATTTTCATTTTTGTACTGTCCAGCACATTTTTTCTCACCTCTCCATCGTATATAATCTAACCATATAAGCGTCTTTCACATCTTCCACTTAAATCTTATTACTATACTCTTGTATTTAATTTTTTCATCACAATTTCAGTTATGGAGTGTTTTATATTATTTATTATGATTTTAGTATATATCTTTTTTCTTCTTGCTGTTTTGCTATTTACTTGATATGTTTTATTTTAAACTGAGATGATACTAAGTGTTATTATATTTACTCACTATGTGTATAATTTTCATATTACTGAAAATCTTTAAAAGTTTTGTTTTTTCTATTTTTAACTATTTTAACTGCTCATTTTAATATTCTTTTTTTTATTCAACTATTGTTTGCTCTGCATATATATATTTATATATATATATGTGTGTGTGTATGTATGTCTGCATATTTGTATGTATGTATGCATAATGTACCTTGATTTGCTAATTTGCTTCTGTGATTTAGATAGCTCAATTGTTGCATATATTTGATGCTTGAACATTGTTGCACTGTGCAGTAGTTTGTTTTGTTCTTTATGTATGAAGTGAGTAAATCAACAGAAATTGATGTTTCTAGTAATCAAAAGAAAAATGTAATGCAAAAGATAAAGAAACTGAAGAAAATGAACAAATATATATAAGCATGTGTATACATACATACATACATACATACATACATACATGCGCACACACACACATACACACACACACATACACACACACACACATGCACATACATACATAAACCAGCCTGCAAACAAAGCATTATTTCTATGAAAGGGTGTTGCAAGATAATTGGTAACTTGAAACAATTCTGAATATATGATGCTTTGAAACATTACTCCAAGGGATTTCTATAGGGGTTATCCTTTATAACTGCTCTCATTATCTGTTGTTGTTATTGAATTAGCTTTGTTTTCATAAAGCAGTCAAACAAGTCACTATGCAAGTTTCCTCACAAACAGTCATAAAACTTACTGCATCATTTTCAGCATGTGTGTATGTCAGTGTGTGTATGTGTATACATGTGTGCATGTGTGCGGATGTATGTATGTATGTATGTATGTCATAACCATTTTTTTATTCACTTCTCACATAAGTTGGTTGTGTTGTCACAATCCGAGTAGTTCTAATTCAGAGTTACTGCACTTCTAGATGGGTTGGAGAACTGCATCTAACTTGTAGATTATAATTCTAACTTGGTTTCTATGGCTGGATGCTTTTTTGGTTGCTTCTAAGTTTTGTTCACATATAGCTTTGTACTATAAAGCAGAAGGATCTGCACTAAGTTACATTTGTCTTCACTGCAGTGTTTGTTAAAAATTACCAGTGTCCAACTGGTTCTGTAGAATAGAATTCATTACACTATCACATGCAATTAGCCTAATCAGCTTTTCAGGTACACCCATCTTCAGCATCACAGTTCAGAGCATGTCGTAGTTGAATACCTTCTTCAGATCTACAAAGTTAGTAAATGCATCCAACATGCACAAATAAATGTGAATCTGGGATTGGTTTGTACATGTATATGAAAGCTCACTTTAGATGACAGGAACAGTGGGCTAAAATATACATAGGTATGTGTGTTTTTGAATATATGCTTGCAGATACACATATCCATATATATATGTGTGTGTGTGTGTGTGTGTATATATATATATATATCATCATCATCATCATCATCGTTTAACGTCCGCTTTCCATGCTAGCATGGGTTGGACGATTTGACTGAGGACTGGTGCAACCTGATGGCTACACCAGGCTCCAATCTAATTTGGCAGAGTTTCTACAGCTGGATGCCCTTCCTAACGCCAACCACTCAGAGAGTGTAGTGGGTGCTTTTACGTGTCACCCGCACGAAAACGGCCACGCTCGAAATGGTGTCTTTTATGTGCCACCCGCACAAGAGCCAGTCCAGGGTCACTGGCAACGATCTCGCTCGAAAACCCTACAAGGCCAGTCAGGCGGTACTGGCAACGGTCACGCTCAGGATGGTACATCTTATGTGCCACCCGCACAAGAGCCAGTCTAGGGGCACTGGCAATGATCTCACTTGACTTGCCGGGTCTTCTCACGCACAGCACATTTCCAATACATATATATATATTACAACAAAAGTTTTAATTTTGGACGTAGCGTTACCAAAGGTTTCATATTCACAAAGCCAAAGGCTTGTGGACAGCTCATCAAACTCTGAAAAATTAAAACTTTCTACATCACAGATGTGAGGAAACACCCAGAAATCGAGAGTTAAGTCATAACATATAAAGACATTAATGAGGACGGGTTGTCTCCCCTCAACCAGAGGATAAAACAAACTTATAGACCCGAAGAAGCCTAACCAGCAAACAGAGATCCAGTTTTCCAGTAGGTAGTGCTTGAAGTGGACACATTTAGAAAAAAACTTCTCTACGATTATTTAACACGCCAGGTTTAGTATAGTCCTGAAGAACTTTGGCTCTCTCCACAATGCATATTTTGCAATGGCCACTCCCATTAATATATGGGCCTGGATGATCTATTATTTTCCACCTGATATCACACAGGCTCTCTTGATCTTTGAGGTGCCACATATGGACTCTGAGACTCCGAAGGATGACTGGTGGTTGTGAAAGCAACATTTGAAAGATGTACTGTCTGATCCGATATATTTACAAACTTGGGATGTGACTATACTCACACTACTGGTATATCTCTGATAGTCTCCAGGCCTGGAGATGCTTTTGGTAACACTTGCTGATGCAGTCAATATAGCACAATGATCTTGTGGTGTTATCACCATGGTTATCACTACTGGTCATGTGGTTGGTGATATAGTTGCTGACATGAGTGCAGGTGGGGCCAGTGGTAACATATGGTGCGGGGCGGATCATCCCATCAGTGTCAATGATAATTGTTTGGTCATCATCTGTGGTGGTCCTGGATTGGTCATCATCTTTAGGTGTGGCAATTGTACTGGTGATAATATATGGTGCGGGGCTGGTCACCCTATCTGTATCTATGACAACAGTTTGTTCATCATCTGTGGTGGTGGTACTGGGGTCGTTGGTCACATCTGTGATGCTGCTCCTTGACTGGTCATCATGTCTGGCTGTGGCGATTGTACTGACGTGGGACCTGGTGAAGCTGCTAATATTGCTATTGGATGGTACCTTTCTGGTAATGCAGATAGCAGATCTAGGTGTCACTGTA
The DNA here is from genome assembly GCF_046866305.1 of Octopus bimaculoides. Classification (NCBI taxonomy): domain Eukaryota; kingdom Metazoa; phylum Mollusca; class Cephalopoda; order Octopoda; family Octopodidae; genus Octopus; species Octopus bimaculoides. The sequence goes on along the minus strand of NC_142930.1, from coordinate 98,602,661 downwards.
GCTCCATTGATGAGTCCTTAAGCCTCTGTGGTACAGCACCAGTGAGGTATCCTCATGGTTTATTGCCAACCAGGGCAGAGGCAGGGCTAGGTTTACACAATTTGATATTGTTAACTTTTATCCATTGATTTCAAAAAAGTTATTGATGAAGGCACTTTCCTTTGCTAAGGGCTTCACAGACATTAGTGATAGTGATGTTAGAATTATCATGCATGCCAGGAAGACAGTGCTGTTCAACAAACATTCAACTTGGGTCAGGCAATCTGACCCTGAGGGTTCCCTTGATGTGGCTATAGGAGCATATAACAGCACTGATGTCGATGATCTTATCAGACTGTACATCCTGAACATTTTAGGGAAGAGGTCATCTTCAGTCTCTACAGAGATGATGCCCTAGCCATCTCTAGAGGAGCCAATGAGCACACACTAGATAGACTTAGGAAGGACCTAATTAGTGCTTTAGACTCAATGGGATTTAAGATCACCATTGAGACATTGAGACAGTTGATTTCTTAGATGTTACGTTAGATCTGGGCTCTGGTACATACAGGCCCTATCACAAACCAAATGAGAGACTGTCCTATATTAGCACAGCTTCCTGCTATCCCTTATAGTTTTCAAGAACCTAGTGAAAGGTGTAAGCAAGAGGATCTCGAATCTAGGTAAGGCTATGTAAGTGCTATGGGAGGACTGTAAGTAGACTCTTGGTTCTATAATTACATGAGTGGGGAGTCTTATGCAGTTCTTGTGTGAGCATGTATATGTTAAGTAAAATGAGACAACAAAACTAAGGCTGTGTGGAATTTATAGGACATTTATAAAGAGAAAGGTAAAGGGAAATATATATATTTCGTCAGTAAATCATATATACAAAAGCACTCTCTAAGATATAGACCAGTAGAGTAATTTGATAAAAATAGTTATAGTCAGTCTGGAGTTACTCAGGGTTTCATGTCCATAGAGTGCTCAGCTTTATAGCGTCTTTTCAGACCCTAATGGTTAGTGACCTATAACTCTCTACATTAGCCATTAAGGCATGAAGAGATGCTGTGAAGCTAAGTGCTTTATAGACGTGATACCCTGGGTAACCTCATAGACCAGCCATAACTATCTTTATCTAATAAATATATATATAATCTTCTTGAATGTAAAGTAAGATATACTTTATTAGAAGCAATACAAGTTTTCTGTAATCAAATGAATAAATGTAAATGATGCCTTCTTTTATCTTTTCATGTGTGTATGTGTGCTTTTGTTAGTATATACACAGGACTATGACAAGCTTCTGTATAGTTGCTATCTTCCAGATCCTACTCAGAAAGTCTTGGTTAACCTGAGGCTATAATAAAAAAACACTTGTGTAATGTAACTTGCAGTGGGATTGAACTCAGAATCATGTTGTTTGCAAAGTAAACTTCTTAAACATGCAGCCTTACGCTCTATACAATTATGTATTGATTGATGCACAGTAAGAGATTTATTAACATAGGCTTATCATTTGTCATGAATTCAAGACATGGATTGTTAATCATTAGAGTAATGTCCATACTCAGAAGTATACACCACAAATAAAATGGCTTTCAATTTTACAAAGATTCTTTCTAATGTCCATTTAATGGAGCAATGAATGTACAAAGTAGGATCATATCACAATCTCATTCAGAGTTGACAAGATCTAGTGAACATCAGATTATTTTAAAATCTGTAGAATATAACTACCTTCTTTAAGATATATGCATATATATTTAACAGAGATTTGAAGAAAACCCAGGAAATCTGAGTCTCCAAAGATGTGTTATTGAATTACTTAATTTCTTTAAATAATACATGTTTTATTTTTAAAATCAATTTATTATTTTCCCAGCTTTTAGTTCATTCAATCTTATTACAAATAAAATGATTAATTAGTATGAAGATTCTACTAGTGATTAGAGTAACAAACTGACAATCTAACTTTATTGATTAAGTGAAAGCTTATTCTTTGTGTCTTTGTCATTCATGTCATGTGCTATATAAAAGCAACTGCTAAATACATTTAGAGGTAGAATGCATTTTAATTTTCCCATTGCACAAACATATTTTTGGAAAAAATAAGAGAGGTCTGCTTTTCTGACTTATAATTTAATGGTTTCAAATTTTGGCACAACTCCAGTTCTTCATGGGAGGGGGTAAGTTGATTACATCAACCCCATTACTCAATTAGTACTTACTTTATCGACCTTGAAAGAATGGAAGATAAAAATCGACCAAGGCTGAATTTGAACTCAGAACATAAAGATGGACAAAATGCTGCTAAGCATTTTGTTGAGCATGCTAATGATTCTGCCAGCTCATCACCTTTTTCTGAATTATAATATTGAAAGCATGTTCAAATTTCGCCAAGGCTTTCATTATTTTGGGGTCAATAAAATAAGTACCAGTTAAGTACTGAGGTTGATGGAATCAACTTATCCCCTCATCTGTAGTTGCTGGCCTTGTGCCAAAATTTGAAATCAATATTGAAAGCATGTCCAAAGATTGAAAACTTGCTTCCATTATCCCTAATGGTACTGAAACTAATATAATGAAAAACATGAGAAAAAAGCAAGCTATCAAAGTATGTCAAATTCTATTTAATAGAGACATTAGACAGTTTATCTCCTCTACCAGAGCAATTATAACTGCTTGTTTAACACAAATTAGTCCCTATCAGTTTTAATAAACTGTTTACAGATGCAAGCATTGTTGTCTGGTTAAGACCTTCACTTTACAACCACATAGCTTCAGATTCAGTCCCACAAATGGTACCTTTGGCAAGTGTTCTCTACTACTATAGATGCAGTCAAATTGTGAGTGGTTGACAGAAACTGTATGGAAGCCTGTCAAATATATAAAAGCCTTTGACTATTTTTATCCAAAAGGGATTTTCAACTTAATGTTTACATGATACTGTTTATAGCTTTATATGTACTTCGAGATATGATTCTAAAAAAGGATTATTCCATGTTCTCTCAAAAGTTCGTAAATTCTTATGATGCTAGCATTAAAAGTGCACATGAGTGTGCGTGTGTGCATCTGTGTGTTTGTGTGTGTGCATCTATGTGTGTACGTTTGTGTGACTGTATCAGTGTGTGTGTGTGTGTGTGTGTGATGCCATTACTATCTTCCCCTTCTTATCTTCTTCAGCCATGTATCTTCTCTATAACAAGATGCCTATCCTTGTCCCTCTGTCACACTTTAGCCTTTCAATGCCTGGAATAAAGCCACCCACCTCCACCTTCCCCTCTCAAATACTTCCTCTTGTTAGCAGGAGCTTTTTCCCTTTCTTTTTCCTCTCTGCTTTTCTATGTTTCAAGTGACATGGCAACCTCACTAGTGCCAGTAGTATGAAAAAAGCATCCACTATACTCTGTAAAGTGGTTGTCATTAGTAATGGTATTCAACTATAGAAACCATGCCAAAATGACACTGCAGCTCAATACAGCTCTGCAGCTCACCTGATATAGAAAGTCTTACAAATAAATCTATTGTTCAGGCTTTGATGTGAAGCATTTTACAGCAGCGCTTAGCCATATTTCTTTGGTCTTTCTGATATTGTTACAGAATTTTATCATTCATGCCTTCTATATTAAGTTAAAGTCAAAATATATACAAAGTTTCATTCTGCAATCATCAGTTGATGTGCTTTTCCCAAGTGGTTACCCATCTAAACACTAACTAGGCTCTTAAATTTATCCTCATAGTAGTGTTGAACATTTCCTGATATAGGAGGCCTTAAAGATAAACCCATTGTTCTGGTTTTGATGTGAAGCATTTTACAGCAGCGCTTGGCCATATTTCTTTGGTCTTTTTGATATTGTTACAGAATTTTATCATTTATGCCTTGTATATTAATCTAATGTCAAAATATATACAAAGTTTCATTCTGCAATCCTCAGCTGATGTTCTATTCTTTATGAGTTGGATGGGATATAAATACTAAATATGCGAAAAAAAAAATGATGAAGGAAAATAATCTTAAAACAAATTAATTATATGTTAGCCATAATATTCAATCTTCAAAAAAAACCACAAAAGAAAGGAAAAAAGGAACCCATAAAATGCCAATTTTACTAGCTTTCATATATATAACCTTATTAATAACTATTATTATACACCAACAAAAGGCAAATAAATTCATTATATCATAACTTTTTTAATCTGAATAGTTTTCAAAATAACTTTTGTTTTACTTTGCATTTCTTCTCTTTTTTTTTTTTTCTCGGAAGTTTCTTTATCTCCAGTCCATTGTGTTTGTTGTGAACAGGTTTAGATATTGTATTTCTGCATGCAATTCTGTTCTTCCATAACCTCATAGTAATTTCTAAATGACTTGTGGTGATGTGAGACTTTTCTGTATTCATTGAGTATATTATATTGAGACATATTTTCTGATTGGACAACTACACTGATGGAATTATTTTTTTAGTTGAAAGGTGTAACTCTGTGTGTGTGTGTGTGTGTGTGTGTGTGTGTGTGTGTGTGTGTGTGTGTGTGTGTGTGTGTATTGGGATGTTGGGATATAATGATACATGAATTTGAATTAGCTGTGTGTGTATGTGTATATATCTAAAAGTGTATATCAAACTATCGATATCTTCATCTGATACTTACATACATACATGCATACATACATACATATATATATACATACGTACATACGTACGTACATAGATCATTATCATCATCATCATCAACAACAACATTTAACATCTGTTTTCCATGCTGGTATGTGTTGGATGGCTTGACAGGAAATGGCAAGACCAGGAGTTGTACCAGGTTCCATTGTCTCTTTTGGCTTGGTTTCTTCTGCTGGATACCCTTTCTAATGTCACCCACTTTACAGGGTGTACTGGGTGCATTTGACATGACACATTCACCAGTGCTTTTTATGTAACATCACATTACCTCTCCCTTATCTCCTTCAGCCATGTCCTTGTCCCTCTGTCACTTGTTCTTGTCATTCTTTCATACTTTAGCCTTTCAATGCCTGGCATAAAGCCACCCACTTCAACCTTCCCCTCCTGAATACTTCTTGTTAGCAGAAGTTTTGTCCCTTTCCTTTTCCTCTGTTCTTTACTATGTTTCAAGTGACATGGCAACCTTGTTACTGTCAGCAACACGAAAAAAGCACCCAGTACACTATGTAAAGTGGTTGGCATAAGTAATGGCATCCAGCTATAGAAACTATGCCAAAGTGACATTGGAGCTTGATAGAGCTCTGTAGCTCATCAATTCCCAGTCAAAACATGCAATCCATGCCAACATGAAAAGCGGATGTTAAATGGTGATGATGATATATATATATTTGTTTTCCAAGTTGGACAGCATTTCTTAAGGCAGTATTCAATAGCTGGATACCCTTCCTGACAACAACTCCTACTTGTTTTGTAAGTTGTCTTACAAAATGAGCTGCTACAAATACATACATACATACATACATACATATATATGTACTAGTGTACATACTTATAAAATAGGTTTTGATATAGTTTCTGTCTCCTTAATTTCACTCACAAGGCACTGGTCAACCCAAGAAAATAGAAGATGGTATCTATTTAATATGTAACACAATGTGAATGAAACTAAAACATACATTATTTACATTTGATGGATATTTGTCCACATCTTGTTTGTTGTTAACACAACATTTCGGCTGATATACCCTCCAGTTTTCATCAGTTGCCTTGGGGAAATTTCGAACCTGGGTTTTCATTCCTAAGGTATTTTTTGATATTATTATTATTATTATTATTATTATTATTATTATTATTCAGGTCACTGCCTGGAATCGAACTCGGAATCTTGGAGTTAGTAGCCCATGCTCTTAACCACTACGCCATATACCCGTGGCATAGTGGTTAAGAGCGCGAGCATTTGATATGTTGAAAATATTTCTAACCACACAAACACACATATTTTGACATAGAACTCAAGATTTTCAATCTTTGGCTTAAAAAATGTTTGGAAAATAGATTCTTTATTCTTTTGTTATTTTCATTTTGGCATATTTCTAAGATTTCAATAGACTTTTCTATTCTGAGAAATTGAGCAAAAGTGAATATTTAACAGTCTATTCAGATATAAATGTGGAATGTATTTTATTGTCTGGAAAGCTTGACTTATGAAAGAATAACCAACTCCAATCATTTCACCCGTAAACAACTTTCTTTTATGAATTATTACTTCCATGTGTATATGTAATAGTTGTTGTTCTCAATGCTATTTTAAGGTATGAGAACACTAGACCCATAGACCTTTGAGGGCTAGGGCCCCACTATGGTTTGCTGTTAATAAAAAGTATAGGGTTAGTGCATTGATTAGCTCAGGTGTCTATAATGATTTGAAGATAGCCCAAGTTGTTGTTGGTGGTTTAGTTTCAATTGCTCCTCATCTAGTAAGACCTATGATTAAAGGCAATCCTGGCATGGCCATCCCAGCTTAATTATTTTGTCAGATATAGTCTACACCTCACTATATTAATCAATTTGTCCTTTTCAGAGAGGATAAAACATGTTTTAAGAAAAAATTAACTGCTATTTCTAGTAAACTGAGTGTCCACACAAAGGATCCCCTCAGTTATTTTTAGCTTGCATTAACTAAAACATGAATCGAATTACACAATGTTTAACATCCTTATAATTTTCTCTCGCCCACCAGTAAACTGTTTGACTTCTGTTCATTCTGATAACCCTTGAAATCATCTATTTTCAGATAATTTTCTTTCAAATCTCTAAATCTATTTACTGAAAGTAATTTTGCATACCTAATAATTCAAATACTTTATTACTTTACTACTTTACAAATAACATTAAATTTCTCCCGTTGCCAATCACATTCCTCTGGTGAATAATAAATTCTCTTGAATATACAGAAATTACAACACAACATATAGATAAAAATGTAAGCTTTGCCACCAGAAACTTATCCCTCTAGACTTACTTTCAACAAAACAGAAGATCTTTCAATTTTCCTGTATCATTACTGTATTAACATAGGTCATGAGCTAAATCAATTATTAATTGTTAACCCCTAGTGAAGCAATATCTAAGGATTAAGGCATGGTTGTGTGATTGAGAACTTCATTTCCCAACCATATGGTTTCTTATTCAGCCCCACTGAATGGCTCCTTGGGCAAATGCTTTTTTTACTATAGCCCTAGGCCAATGAAAGTTTTGTGAGTGGATATGGTAGTTGTGTGTGTATGTATATATATATATATATATATATATATATATATATATATATATATATATATATATATATATACATATATATATATATATATATATATATATATATATACATATATATATGTGTGTGTGTGCATGTACATATACACACATATATGTGTATATATATATATATATATATATATATATATATATATATATATATATATATATATATATATATATGTATATATATGCATACACACACACATACATACGTATATACAAATGTACATAAATACACATATCCATATATACAAATGCATATTTATGTTGTATGAATACATACAAGCATAGACGCATACATATACACAATAGTCTTTCAGTTTTCAACCACCATATACACTCACAAAGCTTTGGTTGGCCTCAAGATTATTTTTTATTTTTAAGATTATTCTTTGAGATTATTCTTTATAAACTTTATAAACTCCATACGATGTACCTGGTGTAAGCTATGGACACAAAAACGGTGCAGCAACATCAAAGGAAGGTTAACCAGGAAAATATTTTTTTGTGTTTGTCAGATGCACCAGGGCAATAAATACTGAAGATGTACAGAAAACAGATTCCATCACATGCCAGGGGAAGAAACTAGAAGTAGTTAATAGCTTCTGCTACCTAGGTGACCAAGTCTGTAATGAGGGTGGTTGCTCTGAGAGTGTAGCAACTAGAGTAAGAATAGCCTGAGCAAAGTTCAAGGAGCTCCTACCTCTGCTGGCAACTAAGGGCCTCTCATTCAGGGTGAAAGGTAGACTGTATGATGTATTTGTGCAAACTGCCATGCTATACAGCAGTGAAACATGGGCCATGACTGCTGAGGACATGCGTAGGCTTGAAAGAAATGAAGTTAGCATGATCTGCTAGATGTGTATTGTCAGTGTGCATACACGACAGAGTGTGAGCACCCTGAGAGAAAAGTTGGGCATAAGACGCATCAAATGTGGTGTGCAAGAGAGATGACTGCACTAGTAGTCATATATTACAAATGGATGAGGACAGCTGTGTGAGGAAGTGCCACACCCTAACTCTAGAAGGAACCTGTGGAAGAGGTAGACCCAGGAAGACATGGGATGAGGTGGTGAAGCATGACCTTCGAACATTGGGCCTCACAGAGGCAATGACAGGAGACCTGCACCTTTGGAGATACGCTGTGATTGAGAAGACCCGGCAACTAAAGTGAGATCGCAGCCACACACATCCAGCCCTGTTAAGAATACTCCTAATGTGTTGGGCTATATGACATGCTTGAGAAGACCTGTTGAGTCAAGTAAAACCAATATCGTAGCTGGGGCTGGTGCCCCCTGATTGGTTTCCATGCCGATGGCACGTAAAAAGCACCATCCAAACATGGTCAATGCCAGATCCGCCCAACTGGCTCCTGTGCCGGTGGCACATAAAAAGCACCAACTGATCGTGACTGATGCCAGTACCCCCTAACTGGCTCCTGTGCCGGTGGCATACAAAAACGACCTTTCGAACTTGTTTCTTTGCCAGACCCACCATACTAGTTCCAGTACTGGTGACACATAAAATGCACCAACTGATCATGACCGATGCCAGTATCCCCTGACTAGCTCCTGTGTCGGTGTCATATAAAAAGCACCATCTAAACGTGATTGTTGCCAGGCCTGTCTTATGGGGACCCTGTGCCAGTGGCACGTAAAAAGCATGCTCTACACTCTCAGAGTGGTTGGCGTTAGGAAGGGCATCCAGCTGTAGAAGCTCTGCGAGACCAGATTAGAGCCTGGTGCAGCCGCTGGCTCTCAAGACCTCAGTCAAACCGTCTGACCCATGCCAGCATGGGAAACAGATGGCTGGCTGGCTGGCTGGCTGGCTGACTTGGCTGGCTGACTTGGTTGGCTAGGTAGCTGGCTTGGCTGGCTGGCTGGTTTTATTCAGTTTTATTTCAAGATGTCGTGCCAATAGAGAAAGAGTCGGTTTCTAACCTAGATCGAAGGCTCCTTCGTTGGAATTTCAACATCAACAACAGGCTATTTTTGTATGTATGTATGTATTTTTTGTTTTATGCATGTCTTCTTATGTATATACATGCATATCTAGACATGCTCATATATCATTAGATGATAAACTTTTGAAAAGTTTTACAGACTTTTACAGTTCTAGTGATGGCTTGGATCAATAGTCTTCAAGTTAGCTTTCTCCTTTCTGGTTTTGAGAAGCACAATTTCTCAAGACTGGTTTTTAAGCAGTGCGTTACATATCTTACTGCCCAATAATTACAGGTATGAACCTGAACTTGTAATATGGATAGAGTGACTGCAGATTTCTCAATAGTTCAGCATAGATATTCCTTTTTTCACTGATCTTCAGCTTTATGTTAACATCTGTTAGGCAACTGATTTTCACAATTGTACAGTTTTTCTTTTCTATCCCAAATCATCATATCAGGTCTATTGTGTGTGTGTGTGTGTGTGTGTGTATGTATGTATGTATGTATGTATGTATGTAATGTATGTATGTATGTAGTCATTCATTCATTTGAAATAAGAAGTTTGCTTTCTGACCACATGGTTCTAGGTTCAGTCCAACTGTATGGTACAGTATCATCATCGTTTATCATCATCGTCATCATCATTGTCATCATCATCATCATCATCACCACCACCACCACCTTTTACTGTGCATCTTCTGTGCCAGTATTGGCTGGATTGTTTGACAAGAACTAATGGGTCTGAAGACAGCATCATGCTCCGGAGTCTGCTTTGGTATAATGTCTATGGCTGGATGTTCTTCCTAATACCGCTTTCCAGTGTTTGTATTTTGAATTGACATTTATATATACTGTATATATATATATGGTTCAAATGTACAAAAAACAAAAGGCAGAGATAGGTGAGGGAACAACAAACAAGTTTGACTCTTGGAAAAAATGGAGCCTACCCATTTTAATGAAAAGAGAAGAGGAGAGAACTGGAGAGAGGGGGAAGAAATGGGGAGGATGAAAAAGAAACATGTTGGGATTAAGGTTCTATATGTTGAAATGACCGGAAGGAAGAGGTCAGTGGAAGGGGAGATAGCTGTGACCTTGCTAAACTGGAGCACACAAGCACATGTGTGTATATGAGGGTGGTATATGTGAGTGTATATGTGTGTGTGTCTGAGTACATGTGTATGTATGTGTGGGCAAGCATAAGATTATGTAAAACTGTGTCTGCATATGGGAGCATGTGTGTGTATGTGATGTGTGAAGCGATGGGGTGATGTGTGCTCCCTGTATTTATGTGCGTGTGAGGGCATGTGTGTATGTATGGGAGTGTGTAAGGCTGTGTATAGTATGTGCGTGAATCTATCAGATGTGTGTGTTTGTGCAAATGCATGTATGTAGCAGCTAATGTATGCATGTGTGAATAGCATATGTGCATGTGTGTGTGTGTGTTTATGTATCAGGTGTGTGCTTGTCACACTGTTGTGTATTGTGTGTGTTGGTACTTATGGGAGCAACTGTCTTTGAAAACTCATATTGTCATTCAATGCTCGAAATGAAGAGTAGATAGACAGCCAACAACTGATGAAAGGTCATATATAATGCTTACACCTTACCTTTCCTTAAAAGTGAAAGGTTGATTGCCCCCTTATACTTTGAACCACTTGATAAGAGACAAAATCAGAAACAGAATTCTACCTAGAATTAATTACTAGCCTGCTAGCCTTGGCTATGTCAAGATGGATTTTTATGTATTCTTCTGCCCACTTAAATTTTAAATGTTGCCACAATAGTAATATGTTCATTCTGCTGTAATTTTCTACATTCTTATGCAGCTGAAGATTGCTCTTCATTTTGCATTTAATGTAATGCTTGCATTACTTAAATAAATGGAGTAGCATGAAATATGTGTACTGCAATAACCTTTAAAATCCGTGTTGCTTTTTTGATTTTTGATCACCTTGTTTTTGGAATTGTTTGGGTAATACCATACTATATTCTGGTGTCTAAACTTAAGTACCACATTCAATTTTGAATCTAAATCTTTTATATATATGTGTGTGTGTGTGTGTGTGTTTGTGTGTCTGTGTTTCTCCCCCCACTTGACAACCGATGTTGGTGTGTTTACATCACCATAACATAGCAGTTTGGCATAAGAGACCAATAGAATAAGTACTAGGCTTACAAAGAATAAGTCCTGGGGTCGATTTGCTCGACCAAAGGTGGTGCTCCAGCATGGCCATACTCAAATGACTGAAACAAATAAAACAATAAAAGATTATAAAATGAAAGAAGGAAAATGCACACAGTTTACATAGTCTTAATATATTTTTTGATATATTTTATAAATGAAAGAGTATTGTGTTTGTCAGTCGGTTTCGCTTTCACTCATGACATTGAGATTATTGTCATTTTCTTAAGAAGATTTTAGTCAATGTTCTTGACAGAAAGTTTGTGAATGAATCAATAAGTAGAAAAATCTAAGGGGAGGTAATTGGTGATTGATATTATTCGGGACAGGGGAGGTAATTGCTCAATTTTTGTGGGGAGGGAGGATAAATGAATATAAAAAACTCAAAAGCTAAAGTAGTGAGATGAAATATGTACACTGATGGGTATGTGATCATGAAGTAAAATATATACTGAGACCAAAGTTGGTTATACATTCATATTTAGGTGTTCTGTATTTTTCGATGAATAAATTTTCTTTATTTAAACGTTCTTGTACAAAAATTGTTTCTTTGCGCTAGTAGATGGGGAAAATCTGTGAAAACTGAAGTTTGGTTGGATATTACCTGCACATTTCTGTATGTGATCACTCAAAGGAATATGTTTGTACTGCAGGAACCGGATCTGTTCCTTATGTAGTGTGGTTCTCTATCTCAGTGTCATACTTGTTTGTCCTATATAGTTATGTTGACAACCTGAACCAGTTATAACATAAATTAGTTTCTCGGAAGCACAAGTGATGTTGGTTTTAATTGTGAACCTCTCTCCTTGTTTGAATAGGAATTCTGAGCCTTCCAGTAGGTTGGGGGTATATTTCGTTGTTTGGAGTTCCACATTTTTTAACCGTTGGTTTCATGGTTGTTGTGTAAAGCTTTTGCATTTGTTAGAAGTCTTTTCAGCAGTTTGTGTTGCGTTTTGCCATTGATGAATTTATGTATTTACAGCATCTTGTTCGTTTCTGGGTCCCAAGTGAGCATAGGTAGATTTTGTACAATAGTGTTGCATGCCTCATTGTTTCTAGGATTGTGGGTTGATATATATGGTAGTGTTTTGAAATGAACTGTTACATTTTGTTACCCTTAGTGTTTTAATGCCTAATTTCTGAGCTTAATTCCATCACAAGGGGTGGATATCGTTTTTCAGTTAGTGTTGTCAGGAAAATTCACTAAATATTGGGAGGTTTAGCATTTGTAGCAAGATCGATGATTTCAGTTGTGAAGATCTTTGATAAAGAGCCCTGCGAAGAGAATACTTTTCTATTGACTTTATACATACTTCTTCTTATGTTATATGAACTTAAGATATTTTGCAAGATTTATATATCATTAAGTTTCTCCCAATTTCCATCAAGGGCAGTGAGTGAGCAAAGTTGTTAGTGCATTAGACAGAATGTTTTGCAATATATGTTCTGGCTCTACACACAGGTTTCAAATCTTGCCAAGTTCAAACTTTGTCAAACTTAATTGAACAAATTAAGTACCAAACATATTGCTGGTGTTGATCTGCATCTCTCCCTAAATATCTATTTACTTATGTCTCTCTCTTCTTCTGCTTTCTCTCTCTCTCTCTCTCTCTCTCTCTCTCTCTCTCTATGTTTTATGTATATACATATATATATATATATATATATATATATATATATATATATATGTATATATCTGCCTGTCTGTCTGTTTATCTATCTATCTATCTATATCTATCTATCTATACACACACACATCCAAATTTAGAGAGTGCAGTTGATAAAATCCAGACTACATGTGTTTCGTTGCTAGCACAATCTTAGAATTAGTAATTACTCAAATTAGGGGTAATTTGCTTGCTACTCGTAAGACCATGATCAAATCTTCTGTGAGTTAACATAGGATCCCTTGATGACAATATGACCCTCATTTGACTAAAGTATCTTTGGCCTGATGTGTAGCTAGTGGATTACCCCACATTTGGGTAATTACTACTTCTAAGGTTCTGCTTGCTATGAAATATATGAAACCTGGATTTTTTTCTACTCTATTCCCTAACATTGGATTTCTGTTCTCATACACAAGCTTATCAAACTTTGATATGAGAAAAACTTACAACCTTCTATGTCAATAAACCACTGCTGTTCCTGAAAGTTGTTTTTTATACCTTGTTCGGACTGCTTGAAGCTTACTAACTTCCTACACTTTGATCCTTAGATCTTACATTTACATATTACTATATATATATATATATATATATATATATATATATATATATATATATATACACACACACACACACACACACACACATATATATGTATACACACACACACACACATATATATAGTTCACAGATGAAATGCAGGTATTCTCCATTTAGAAGACATTTAGTAGTGCTCAAAAGATTCAAACTTAGACTCCAATGTCCTTACAGGGGATCATTCTACAAGGTAAAGAAAGGCTATAGGAGGGATCAGGTTGAGTGGGTATAGAAGCAATTATGCAAATAAACAAGTTAGACATCTCAAATATATCAAACATATTAAATACATCAAATACTGATATTATATGCATCAAATATGTATATATGTATACATGCAAAACAAGAAAAAGCAAAAGGTGGAAACTTTCACATGATAAATTTGTGTCTATAACTATATAGATATTTTTATTATTAGGTGTGACTTACACAGAGTACAAATGACAGAAAATTAAAGGGCTGAATTGCTGAGCCCACAGAAACAGCTGTCTGTTGGACTTATAATACCTTTCTTCCACTCTTCAATTTTCTCTGTCATTTGTACTCTGTGTAGGTTAGGCCTACTAATATTTATATATTTATACTTAAAAATTCATCATGTGAAATTTTCCACCTTTTACTTTCTCTTGTTTTGCATGTATATATATATATATATATATATATATATATATATATATATATATATACTGTGTATTTGATGTATTAAATATATTTGATGTGTATAACTTGTTCATCTGTATAATTGCATCTAGATATATATAACTGTAATCAGACATGGAAATGATTGCGTTTCAGCCCAAAGCATACCATATGCTATGATGGGACCCCTGCAGCTTTGCAAGAAAGGAAAGAATTTCCATTAACAATAGAACAAACAGTTATTGTTTGTAACAATAACTTCAATGAATTAAGTCATGAGCTAGTTTATAGTTAAATTGATTAATGATATAATTGGTATATATAGATTTTTATTTATCTATTCATTTTTTTAAAGTTTAGTTCCACTCCTAATTACATAATCTGTAGTATGGTATTGTATGCTTCATAAGATCTTTATCACAGCCTTAGCATGCTGGACTAGGGAATGGGGAATGCCAAGTTTCAAGTTCTGGATGGATGTTTCTTGTGTATTTCTGAATTTGATGACAGAAATATCAGTAATGTAATGTGATGTGATGTGATATATGTACTTAGATTTATGAGAAATAAGACTAGTGCTATGAGTCACTGTTTGTGTCTATTTAGTTGTGTGCTTCTGTTTCATTTACTAATTAATTAACTTTAGAGATAGCTAACGATTATTCACTTTGCATGAAGATTATATGACACTAATCACTGATGCTTTGAATATATGTATATATATATATATATATATATATATATATATATATATATATATATATATATATATATACATATATAAAGTTCCTGTACATACTTGCATGAATAATACTGGTGTTTAAAATAGGTGTTCATGTAAACATATTTGCATATAAATGGCTCTGTATCAGTCTGTTGATGTCTGTGTTATTGTCAGTTAATTATAAATAAAATCAGTTAATACACTAATTTATGTACTTTTCCTATGGCAAAGTCTCCATAAGAAAGAAAAAAAAAACAAATAAGTTGTAGAATTCTTTTTTCCAAAGAGTATTTAAATTTGCAGAACAATTGTTCTCTTGAAATTATTTACATTTAAGAATAGAAAAGAAAGGAAGAAAAAAAATCAGATCAACTTCATGGAAGTAATTATACATTATACATCTAAATGAATTCACATTTTCCTGCAGATTGAAAAATATAGTTTAACTATTTCTTTTAGAAATAAAAAAAAATATTTTAAAAAAAAATGTTTTGGTGCTGATTTTAAAACTACTGTAAAAATTTACAATCACATATACTTTATATCAAATAAGAGAATAAAGAAGGAAATTTAATCTATCTTTTTATTATAACATCATAAGTTATAGTAATAAACATTCTTATTTAAAAATGATGATCTAAATCTCTTATCCTAATACTACACTGTAAATTATTCAAATGTATAAAATACCAAAAGAAAATCAGAGGACAAATTATGTTTAATACCTGATTGAAATTTGGATATACATAGATTTACACAGAATTTTAGGCATTGGTTAACCATTATGTTATCTCATTCAACATAGCATTTCTTCAATATGTATATTTACATTAAGTAACGATCTGGAGAAGAAGTACTTAGTACAAACATAGAGTGTAATACTTCATTTATAATGATCTGGTGGTCTTCTTTGCTGGAGATCTACTTCTTCAGACAAGTGAAACTAGAGGAAAAGATGGTCATCTGTGTATCACATTTAATGTCATATACACTGTTGACAAGCATGTTATTGCAGATGTCATCTTAGACAAAATCTCTTATAGACACGCTGTGTTTAAAAAATTAAATATATATCAGAGAGTAACAAAAGATCATCCCAGGGGTGAATAGTGAGAATTCCAGATGCATGCTGGGTTTTGTCAATGACATACTTTCACAACCAGCCACATGCCTAGATGAGATCTGTCACCTCCAATGTAGGAAATTGTAAATAATACATTAACCAGGCTAAATGATAATCCATTTTATGCAGCCATCTATGTATCATACTTAATGTATATACACCTTGAAGGCAAGTTACTGTAGTTTTCGTTTGAGAAGAATCCCTTATTCATCTGCTATTTGTGAAAACACAATATATTTTGGAGAGAGAATCTTTGGGACAATGAAATGCCAATGATTTGAGGATTGGTATAGCTCTCAAAACCAAAGTTTACTGGTAAATTTGCAAGTATTTTCTATGTATAGATCACTGCATATCTTTCCTGTCTTCCCTCTGGGGAATGATGTTTTAATACCTTTATCTTTTCCAACTAGCTTAATTGTTGAATAGGTGATCTTTGTGAAGCATCATTGGATTGCTTCTAGACCTGCTGTTAGTTTCATATTATTTGGTGACCATAGTTCTGAGCAGTATTTCTGGTGAATGAGGATAAATGTTATCCACCAAAGCAACATAATCTCCTGCTCTCTCAAACTGAATGATCTTAGTATTTATCCTTCCATCTGTTGAACATCATTGCAGTACATTGTTGTACATGAAAAGATACATCTATACACAGATTTATCCCCAGGTCACAAACTAACAAGGATTTGGAAATTTCTGTCCCTCCAGATCATTTGTATCCTGCTTGTGAAAGATTTTCAGGCTGATAGCAAAGAGATCAGAATTTTCCAGTATTAAATTGCATGTTATTTTCTTCAGCTAACTTGTATATCGCATTAAAGTCTAACTGTAAGTTTGCAGCATTACCAGGATTCCCTATTATCCAAGATATTTTTTCATCATCAACATAACTAGTAAAAGCAGCTATTTATATACCTGCAGGCACGCCTGATAAAGTCACCTCGAACAGCTTATATATTAACATGGATAAATATGGATGCATGCATATGGACATAGAAAAGAAAATGCATCTAAGTGGTAGAATCATCAGAGCATTGGACAGATTGCCTTGTGGTATTGATTCTGATTCTCTCTGCTCTGCATTCAATTACAGTTGAGGTTGACTTTGCCTTTTATTCTTTCAGGGTTAATAAAAAAAATATATCCAGCTGAGATGGTGGAGTGGCATAATAATTAGAGCATCAGATGAAAAGTCTTGTGTTAGTTGTTCTGGTTCTTTGCTCATCAACACTTTGGTGAATTTTAATTCAAAATTCTATCCAGATATTAAAGACCAAAGCAAATCAGTCAATTATCAGATCCCTCCACTGGCTACAATTGGTTAGTGTGAGTAGATAGCTCTATCATTATTATAGATGAACCAGCAACAATCTGCTGTAGCTTTCACATAGAAATGGATAGACAACAACTCAAAATAGAAAACACACATGCACACACTGACTAGTATGTATGTATGTATGTATGTATGTATGTATGTATGTATGTATATATATATATATATATATATATATATATATATATATATATATATATATATATATATATATATATATATATATATTTAAGGAAGGGCTGGTGCACTGCTTTAATTCAGTTTATACTTTGATAATATAGAATTTATTAGTGTACAACATTATACAATCAAGAGTGAATCTGCTGCCTGCTTTTGATTACCACTTGAAGCTATTATTTTCATGTCAAATTCCCTTGGGAAATGTTTACATTTCATAACACCTAACTTCACATCTTTTCCTTCCAACAGATCATAGATTTCATGCCTGTTAAACAATATAAAGTAAAAGAAAATTATTTACTAGAAATATACATACATACATATATCTATATATATATATATATATATATATATATATATATACATGCATGTATATATATGCATATATGTATGTATGTATATATCATCATCATCATCATCATCATCGTTTAACGTCCGCCTTCCATGCTAGCATGGGTTGGACGATTTGACTGAGGACTGGTGAAACCGGATGGCAACACCAGGCTCCAATCCAATTTGGCAGAGTTTCTACAGCTGGATGCCCTTCCTAACGCCATATGTATGTATGTATATATATATATGTATGTATGTATGTATATATATATATATATATATATATATATATATATATCATCATCATCATCATCATCGTTTAACGTCCGCTTTCCATGCTAGCATGGGTTGGACGATTTGACTGAGGACTGGTGAAACCGGATGGCAACACCAGGCTCCAGTCTGATTTGGCAGAGTTTCTACAGCTGGATGCCCTTCCTAACGCCAACCACTCAGAGAGTGTAGTGGGTGCTTTTACGTGTCACCTGCACGAAAACGGCCACGCTCGAAATGGTGTCTTTTATGTGCCACCCGCACAAGCCAGTCCAGGGGCACTGGCAACGATCTCGCTCGAAAATCCTACAGGAGCCAGTCAGGCGGTACTGGCAACGGCCACGCTCAAAATGGTGCATCTCATGTGCCACCCGCACAAGAACCAGTCCAGGGGCACTGGCAACGATCTTACTTGGCTTGCCGGGTCTTCTCACGCACAGCCCATTTCCAAAGGTCTCGGTCCGTAGTCATCGCCTCGGTGAGGCCCAATGTACGAAGGTCTTGCCTCACCACCTCAGCCCAGGTCTTCCTGGGCCTACCTCTTCCACGGGTTCCCTCAACTGTTAGGGTGTGGCACTTTTTCACGCAGCTATCCTCCTCCATTCTCACCACATGTCCATACCAGCGCAATCGTCTCTCTTGCACGCCACAACTGATGCTTCTAATGTTCAGCTTTTCTCTCAAGATACTTACACTCTGACGGGTATTCACATTGACATTACACATCCAACGGAGCATACTGGCTTCATTCCTTGCGAGCTTACGTATGTCCTCAGCAGTTACAGCCCATGTTTCACTGCCATGTAGCATGGTTGTTCGTACGCATGCGTCATACAGTCTGCCTTTTACTCTGAGTGAGAGTCCCTTTGTCGCCAGCAGGGGTAAGAGCTCTCTAAACTTTGCCCAGGCTATTCTTATTCTAGCAGCTACACTTTCAGCGCACCCACCCCCACTACTAACTTGGTCGCCCAGATAGCGGAAGCTATCGACTACCTCTAGTTTTTCACCCTGGAATGAGATAGAAGTTGTTTCCTGTTTGTTTGCAGTCTTTATTGCACCTGAACATCTGCCACAAACAAAAACTAACTTGCTAGTTAACCTGCCTTTGATGTTGCTGCACCTCTTATGTGTCCATAGCTTGCACCGGGTACATCTTATAGAGTTACTACCTACTCCTTTTCTACATACTGAGCAGGGCCATCTACCTGAAGGGGTTTGTGTTTTATCTACCTTCCTACTTATTAGGATTTTGGTTTTAGCTAGGTTGACTCTAAGGCCCTTCAATTCTAGACCTTGCTTCCACACCTGAAACTTCTCCTCTAGTTCTGATAGTGACTCCGCAATTAGGGCAAGGTCATCAGCATAGAGGAGCTCCCAGGGGCAACCTGTCTTGAACTCCTCTGTGATTGCCTGGAGGACTATGGTAAATAATAGGGGGCTGAGGACGGAACCTTGGTGGACCCCTACCTCTACCCGGAATTCATTGCTGTACTCATTTCCAACCCTCACCTTACTGGCCGCATCTCTGTACATGGCTCGCACAGCTCTCACTAGCCATTCTTCTATCCCAAGTTTCCTCATTGACCACCAGATAAGGGATCGGGGGACCCTGTCAAAGGCTTTCTCCATGTCAACGAAAGCCAGGTACAGAGGTTTATCCTTGGCTAGGTATTTCTCTTGCAACTGTCTCACTAGAAATAAGGCATCAGTAGTGCTTTTACCTGGCACGAACCCAAACTGCATCTCATCTAAATTGATTCGCTCCCTAATTAGTTGGGCTATGACCCTCTCTGTAACTTTCATAACCTGATCTAACAGCTTGATGCCTCTGTAATTATTTGTATCTAAAGCGTCCCCTTTACCTTTGTAGCAGTTGACTATGATGCTGCTACACCAGTCATAGGGTATGACTCCTTCGTGTATCACCTGGTTCGTAATACGGGTGACTAGGCTATAGCCAACACTGCCAGATATTTTGAGCATCTCTGCAGTGATTCCTGATGGGCCGGGGGCTTTCCCGGTCTTCATACTCTTAATTCTCTTAATTGCTTTATCTCTTTCCCGGTCTTCATACTCTTAATTGCTTTATCTATATATATATATATATATATGTATATATGTATAAATATGTATATATGTATGTGTGTATATATATATATGTATGTATATATCTATATGTATATATATATATATGTATATTGTATATATCTATACGTATATGTGTATATGTATGTATATAAATATATATATATATATATATATATATATATATATATGTGCATATATACATATATACATGTACATGCCTACATATATGGATATATACAGGCATATATGGGTACAGGATGTCAAAAAATATGAACAAAATGAGAAACAAGAACATAAAAAACAAAAGCATAGAAAACGAACTTTTTTTTCGAACAACGAAAGAAACAAATAGAGAAACGAGACAAGCAACATGAAGAACATTCTCTTCATCAGTTGTCCCCTGTGTTATCTACTCCTTGTTTCAAAAGTAGGGACAAGACGTGACTTTGTTAAAACAGTCCTTCCTGCAACGCAAATTAAATAAAAGGCGGTGAACTGGCAGAAACAGTAGCACGCCTGGTGAAATGCTTAGTGGTATTTCATCTGCTGTTAAGTTCTGAGTTCAAATTCCACCGAGGTCGACTTTGCCTTTCATCCTTTCGGGATCGATAAATTAAGTACCAGTTATGCACTGGGGTCGATATAATCGACTTAATACCTTTGTCTGTCCTTGTTTGTCCCCTCTGTGTTTAGCCAATTGTGGGTAATAAAGAAAGAAAAAATTAAATAAAATTTGGGATTTTTGTGGAGGGTTAATGTGGTAACAAAAACAGGATAGTAAGAACAAAACAGGAGTAAATAAAACAGGGGACAACTGATGAAAGGAATGATCCTTATGCTGCCTGCCTTGTTTCTCTATTTGCTTCTTTCATTGTTCGAAAAAGTTTGTTTTCCATGCTTTTGTTTTTTATGTTCTCGCTTCTCATTTTGTTTACATTTTTTTTATGTCCTTTACCCATATACGCATGTATATATACATATATAAGTAGGTATGTACACGTATGTGTGTGTATATATATATATATATATATATACATACATATATGTAAAAATTTAGATTCAGATGAATATGGTACTTAAGTTCAGGCACCAGAATTTAGTATGGTATTATCCATACAATTTCAAAGTAGGGTGATTGAAATCAGAATAAGCAACAAGGATATCCAGAGGTAATGCAGTACAATCGTTTCATGCAACTGCATTTAATTCAACAATGTAATCATTACATCAATTTAAATTCAGAGCAATCTTCAGCTGCACAAAGATATAAAATTTAATTAAATTAAAACAGATGGACACATTAGTATAAGTATACCTAAAATCTCCAAGAAGTTAAGGAGATAGACAAAGAACATGCTGTCTTCACTCTAGCATAGAAGCTACTAAGGTATCAAGAGGATACTTTGTGCATTGTTGCAGACTCTGCCTGTCACTGATTTTTTGTTTTTATGGGGTCAGTTTTAATTTATAGACTAGTTTATCAAATCCTTGTATGTCTAAGGCTGAGAGAACAAAGGGGCAGGGCTGAAGGAGCAGACAGAAATCATAGTTGGTATATTCATAAAAATCAAGATTTATTAGTAGCAATATCATAAGGTTTGGTAAAGGAAAACTTAAAACAAGATGTTAGCTGACACTTAAGGGGGTCAGCCACTAGCAGACCATTGATAATGAAACAGGAGAAGTCTTATATAGTACTATAGTTAAAATATTTTAAACAATGTTGCTATATTGTATACAGTTAAAGTTTAGGGTTATTCTGAGGATTATTAAGAAGAATATTATCAATGGTCTGCTAGTGGGTGACCCTCTTAATTGTCAGCTAACATCTTGTTTTAAGTTTTCCTTTACCAAACCTCTTGATATGGATATATGTATATCATCATCATCATCATCGTTTAGTGTCTGCTCTCCATGCTAGCATGGGTTGGACGATTTGATTGAGGACTGGTGAACCAGAGGGCTACACCAGACTCCAATCTGATTTGGCAGAGTTTCTACAGTTGGATGCCCTTCCTAACGCCAACCACTCCGAGAGTGTAGTGGGTTTTTTTAGGTGCCACTGGCACAAAGGCCAGTCAGGCGGTACTCACAACGGCCACGCTCAAAATGATGTATTTTACGTGCCACCTGCACAGGAGCCAATCCATCGGCACTGGCAACGATCTCGCTCGAATGTCTTTACACGTGCCACTGGCACAAGTGCCAGGAAGGCGACGCTGGGCACAGGTGCCATCACGATTTCGCTTTCGCTTGCCCCAACAGGTCTTTGCAAGCCGAGTTTCATGTCCATGCATATAGGACAAAATTCCAAGCATTGTTTGCTCTAGCTCTTTACATTCCCTGTTCAAACTTCTCTGGTGTCAATTTTGGCTTTCATCCTTCTGGAATTGACAAAATAAAGTACTAGTTTAGTAATAAAATGAGCAGTTTAGCTGATTCACCCACTCTCTTAAAATTTCAAACCATGCACCTATATGAGATAAATTATTTAGAATTTAAAATATAGATTTTATTGATATTGAAGAGAAATCTGATTACATAAAACTCTTCAGGAATAAACATATGAAAACTTTATTTTTATGAAAACGACCAATTTTAACAATGGAACAAATTAAAATTTTTAATTCAGGGATCTTGTAAATTGCAGCTTATAAACCAAAATTCTAGCTGTCTATTTTGATTCCTTTTGATTGAGTGTCATAGACATTTTTATATTTCTTTATTTTGTCATTGACCTTTTAGGGTTTCCTAAATTTGAAGTATTAAGGAAAAAAGAAAAAAGGAAAGGTAAACATGTAAGCGGCCTGGAGAGTTGTGGTGGATAGTAGTTAACCCTTTAGCATTCAGATTACTCTGTCAAATGTAAAGCTTATTTATTCACATTGGTTTGACTTAATCATGCATTTTCTTGTAGCTTCAAGCTTTTGATGATTGTTTATTTTTAGAGCAACATTATAGGGTAGGTGTGAGAGGACA